>NW_027257102.1:0-45025 GCF_029215685.1 Pituophis catenifer annectens | reverse complement strand
TGTGTTTCTTCTACAAATCTGAGCTTTGGGTCAAAAGTTTCCTTTTCTGGCTGAATTGAGCCTACTGCCAAATCTGAGGTGCACTTTGTACTAACTCTTCCGGGAAAGCTCGTGCTTGAAAATTGAAGGAGTTTTTGTGCTTTCCAGACCGTGAAGAGCATGAATATGTGTTTCTTCTACAAATCTGAGCTTTGGGTCAAAAGTTTCCTTTTCTGGCTGTATTGAGCCCTACTGCCAATTCTGCGATGCACTTTGGTCTAATTCCCTCAGGGAAAGCTCGTTCATGAAAATTGAATCTGTTTTTTTGCTTTTCAGACCGTGAGGAGCATGAATATGCATTTCTTCTGCAAATCTGAGCTCTTTATCAAAAGTTACGTTTTCTGCTGAATTGAGCCCTACTGCCAATTCTGAGATGCACTTTGGTCTAACTCCTCAGGTAAAGCTCGTACTTGAAAATTGAATCTGTTTTTGTGCTTTTTTGACCGTGAGGAGCATGAATATGTGTTTCTCTACAAATCTGAGCTTTGGGTCAAAAGTTTCCTTTTCTGGCTGAATTGAGCCCCACTGCCAATTCTGAGAAGCAGTTTGGTCTAACTCCTCAGGGGAAAGCTCATACTTGAAAATTGAACCTGTTTTTGTACTTTTCAGACCGTGAGGAGCATGAATATGTGTTTCTTCTACAAATCTGAGCTTTGGGTCAAAAGTTTCCTTTTCTGGCTGAATTGAGCCCTACTTCCAAATCTGAGGTGCACTTTGTACTAACTCTTCCGGGAAAGCTCGTGCTTGAAAATTGAAGGAGTTTTTGTGCTTTCCAGACCGTGAAGAGCATGAATATGTGTTTCTTCTACAAATCTGAGCTTTGGGTCAAAAGTTTCCTTTTCTGGCTGAATTGAGCCCTACTGCCAATTCTGAGATGCACTTTGGTCTACCTACTCAGGGTAAAGCTCGTACTTGAAAATTGAATCTGTTTTTGTGCTTTTTTGACCGTGAGGAGCATGAATATGTGTTTCTTCTACAAATCTGAGCTTTGGGTCAAAAGTTTCCTTTTCTGGCTGAATTGAGCCCCACTGCCAATTCTGAGATGAACTTTGCTCTAACTCCTCAGAGAAAGCTCGTACTTGAAATTGAATCTGTTTTTGTGCTTTTCAGGACCGTGAGGAGCATGAATATGTGTTTCTTCTGCAAATCTGAGCTCTGTATCAAAAGTTACGTTTTTCTGGCTGAATTGAGCCCTACTGGCCAATTCTGAGATGCACTTTGGTCTAACTCCTCAGGGAAGCTCGTACTTGAAAATTGAATCTCTTTTTGTGCTTTTCAGACCGTGAGGAGCATGAATATGTGTTTCTTCTGCAAATCTGAGCTCTGGGTCAAAAGTTTCCTTTTCTGGCTGTATTGAGCCCTACTGCCAATTCTTAGATGCACTTTGGTCTAATTCCTCAGGGAAAGCTCGTTCATGAAAATTGAATCTGTTTTTTTGCTTTTCAGACCGTGATGGAGCATGAATATGCATTTCTTCTGCAAATCTGAGCTCTTTATCAAAAGTTACGTTTTCTGCTGAATTGAGCCCTACTGCCAATTCTGAGATGCACTTTGGGTCTAATTCCTCAGGTAAAGCTCGTACTTGAAAATTGAATCTGTTTTTGTGATTTTCAGACCGTGAGGAGCATGAATATGTGTTTCTTCTGCAAATCTGAGCTCTGTATCAAAAGTTACGTTTTCTGGCTGAATTGAGCCCTACTGCCAATTCTGAGATGCACTTGGTCTAACTCCTCAGGTAAAGCTCGTACTTGAAAATTGAAATCTGTTTTTGTGCTTTTCAGACCTGTGAGGAGCTATGAATATGTGTTTCTTCTGCAAATCTGAGCTCTGGGTCAAAAGTTTCCTTTTCTGGCTGAATTGAGCCCTACTGCCAATTCTGAGATGCACTTTAGTCTAACTCCTCAGGGAAAGCTCGTACATAAAAATTGAATCTGTTTTTGTGCTTTTCAGACCGTGAGGAGCATGAATATGTTTTTCTTCTGCAAATCTAAGCTCTGGGTCAAAATTCCTTTTCTCCTGAATTGAGCCCTACTGCCAATTCTGAGATGCACTTAGGTCTAACTCCTCAGGGAAAGCTCATACTTGAAAATTGAACCTGTTTTTGTGCTTTTCAGACCGTGAGGAGCATGAATATGTGTTTCTTCTGCAAATCTGAGCTCTGGGTCAAAAGTTTCCTTTTCTCCTGAATTGAGCCCTACTGCCAAACCTGAGGTGCACTTTGTACTAACTCTTCGGGAAAGCTCGTGCTTGAAAATTGAAGGAGTTTTTGTGCTTTTCAGACCGTGAAGAGCATGAATATGTGTTTCTTCTGCAAATCTGAGCTCTGTATCAAAAGTTACGTTTTCTGGCTGAATTGAGCCCTACTGCCAATTCTGAGATGCACTTTGGTCTAACTCCTCAGGTAAAGCTCGTACTTGAAAATTGAATCTGTTTTTGTGCTTTTCAGACCGTGAGGAGCATGAATATGTGTTTCTTCTGCAAATCTGAGCTCTGGGTCAAAAGTTTCCTTTTCTGGCTGAATTGAGCCCTACTGCCAATTCTGAGATGCACTTTAGTCTAACTCCTCAGGGAAAGCTCGTACATAAAAATTGAATCTGTTTTTGTGCTTTTCAGACCGTGAGGAGCATGAATATGTTTTCTTCTGCAAATCTAAGCTCTGGGTCAAAAATTTCCTTTTCTCCTGAATTTAGCCCTACTGCCAATTCTGAGATGCACTTTGGTCTAACTCTTCAGGAAAGCTCGTACTTGAAAATTGAACCTGTTTTTGTACTTTTCAGACCGTGAGGAGCATGAATATGTGTTTCTTCTACAAATCTGAGCTTTGGGTCAAAAGTTTCCTTTTCTGGCTGAATTGAGCCCTACTGCCAAATCTGAGGTGCACTTTGTACTAACTCTTCCGGGAAAGCTCGTGCTTGAAAATTGAAGGAGTTTTTGTGCTTTTCAGACCGTGAAGAGCATGAATATCTGTTTCTTCTGCAAATCTGAGCTCTGTATCAAAAGTTACGTTTTCTGGCTGAATTGAGCCAATTCTGAGATGCCCTTTGGTCTAACTCCTCAGGTAAAAGCTCGTACTTGAAAATTGAATCTGTTTTTGTGCTTTTCAGACCGTGAGGAGCATGAATATGTGTTTTCTTCTGCAAATCTGAGCTCTGGTTCAAAAGTTTCCTTTTCTGGCTGAATTGAGCCCTACTGCTAATTCTGAGATGCACTTTAGTCTAACTCCTCAGGGAAAGCTTCGTACATAAAAATTGAATCTGTTTTGTGCTTTTCAGACCGTGAGGAGCATGAATATGTTTTCTTCTGCAAATCTAAGCTCTGGGTCAAAATTTCCTTTTCTCCTGTATTGAGCCCTACTGCCAATTCTGAGATGCACTTAGGTCTAACTCCTCAGGGAAAGCTCATACTTGAAAATTGAACCTGTTTTTGTGCTTTTCAGACCGTGAGGAGCATGACTATGTGTTTCTTCTACAAATCTGAGCTTGGGTCAAAAGTTTCCTTTTCTGGCTGAATTGAGCCTACTGCCAAAACTGAGGTGCACTTTGTACTAACTCTTCTGGGAAAGCTCGTGCTTGAAAATTGAAGGAGTTTTTGGTGCTTTCCAGACCGTGAAGAGCATGAATATGTGTTTCTTCTACAAATCTGAGCTTTGGGTCAAAAGTTTCCTTTTCTGGCTGAATTGAGCCCTACTGCCAATTCTGAGATGCACTTTGGTCTAACTACTCAGGTAAAGCTCGTACTTGAAAATTGAATCTGTTTTTGTGCTTTTTTGACCCGTGAGGAGCATGAATATGTGTTTCTTCTACAAATCTGAGCTTTGGGTCAAAGTTTCCTTTTCTGGCTGAATTGAGCCCCACTGCCAATTCTGAGATGAACTTTGCTCTAACTCCTCAGAGAAAGCTCGTACTTGAAAATTGAATCTGTTTTTGTGCATTTTCAGACCGTGAGGAGCATGAATATGTGTTTCTTCTGCAAATCTGAGCTCTGTATCAAAAGTTACGTTTTCTGGCTGAATTGAGCCCTACTGCCAATTCTGAGATGCACTTTGGTCTAACTCCTCAGGTAAAGCTCGTACTTGAAAATTGAATCTGTTTTTGTGCTTTTCAGACCGTGAGGAGCATGAATATTTGTTTCTTCTGCAAATCTGAGCTCTGGGTCAAAAGTTTCCTTTTCTGGCTGAATTGAGCCCTACTGCCAATTCTGAGATGCACTTTAGTCTAACTCCTCAGGGAAAGCTCGTACATAAAAATTGAATCTGTTTTTGTGCTTTTCAGACCGTGAGGAGCATGAATATGTTTTTCTTCTGCAAATCTAAGCTCTGGGTCAAAATTTCCTTTTCTCCTGAATTGAGCCCTACTGCCAATTCTGAGATGCACTTAGGTCTAACTCCTCAGGGAAAGCTCATACTTGAAAATTGAACCTGTTTTTGTGCTTTTCAGACCGTGAGGAGCATGAATATGTGTTTCTTCTACAAATCTGAGCTTGGGTCAAAAGTTTCCCTTTTCTGGCTGAATTGAGCCCTACTGCCAAAACTGAGGTGCACTTTGTACTAACTCTTCCGGGAAAGCTCGTGCTTGAAAATTGAAGGAGTTTTTGTGCTTTCCCAGACCGTGAAGAGCATGAATATGTGTTTCTTCTACAAATCTGAGCTTTGGGTCAAAAGTTTCCTTTTCTGGCTGAATTGAGCCCTACTGCCAATTCTGAGATGCACTTTGGTCTAACTACTCAGGTAAAGCTCGTACTTGAAAAATTGAATCTGTTTTTGTGCTTTTCAGACCGTGAGGAGCATGAATATGTGTTTCTTCTACAAATCTGAGCTTTGGGTCAAAAGTTTCCTTTTCTGGCTGAATTGAGCCCCACTGCCAATTCTGAGATGAACTTTGCTCTAACTCCTCAGAGAAAGCTCGTACTTAAAATTGAATCTGTTTTTGTGCTTTTCGGACCGTGAGGAGCATGAATATGCATTTCTTCTGCAAATCTGAGCTCTGTATCAAACGTTACGTTTTCTGGCTGAATTGAGCCCTACTGCCAATTCTGAGATGCACTTTGGTCTAACTCCTCAGGGAAAGCTCATACTTGAAAATTGAATCTGTTTTTGTGCTTTTCAGACCGTGAGGAGCATGAATATGTTTTTCTTCTGCAAATCTAAGCTCTGGGTCAAAATTTCCTTTTCTCCTGAATTGAGCCCTACTGCCAATTCTGAGATGCACTTAGGTCTAACTCCTCAGGGAAAGCTCATACTTGAAAATTGAACCTGTTTTTGTGCTTTTCAGACCGTGAGGAGCATGAATATGTGTTTCTTCTACAAATCTGAGCTTGGGTCAAAAGTTTCCTTTTCTGGCTGAATTGAGCCCTACTGCCAAAACTGAGGTGCACTTTGTACTACTCTTCCGGGAAAGCTCGTGCTTGAAAATTGAAGGAGTTTTTGTGCTTTCCAGACCGTGAAGAGCATGAATATGTGTTTCTTCTACAAATCTGAGCTTTGGGTCAAAAGTTTCCTTTTCTGGCTGAATTGAGCCCTACTGCCCAATTCTGAGAGGCACTTTGGTCTAACTCCTCAGGTAAAGCTCGTACTTGAAAATTGAATCTGTTTTTGTGCTTTTCAGACCGTGAGGAGCATGAATATGTGTTTCTTCTGCAAATCTGAGCTCTGGGTCAAAAGTTTCCTTTTCTGGCTGAATTGAGGCCCTACTGCCAATTCTGAGATGCACTTTAGTCTAACTCCTCAGGAAAGCTCGTACATGAAAATTGAATCTGATTTTGTGCTTTTCAGACCGTGAGGAGCATGAATATGTGTTTCTTCTACAAATCTGAGATTTGGGTCAAAAGTTTCCTTTTCTGGCTGAATTGAGCCCTACTGACAAAACTGAGGTGCACTTTGTACTAACTCTTCCGGGAAAGCTCGTGCTTGAAAATTGAAGGAGTTTTTGTGCTTTTCAGACCGTGAAGAGCATGAATATGTGTTTCTTCTGGAAATCTGAGCTCTGTATCAAAAGTTAGGTTTTCTGGCTGAATTGAGCCCTACTGCCAATTCTGAGATTCAGTTTGGTCTAACTCCTCAGGGAAAGCTCGTACTTGAAAATTGAACCTGTTTTTGTACTTTTCAGACCGTGAGGAGCATGAATATGTGTTTCTTCTACAAATCTGAGCTTTGGGTCAAAAGTTTCCTTTTCTGGCTGAATTGAGCCCTACTGCCAAATCTGAGGTGCACTTTGTACTAACTCTTCCGGGAAAGCTCGTGCTTGAAAATTGAGGAGTTTTTGTGCTTTTCAGACCGTGAGGAGCATGAATATGTGTTTCTTCTGCAAATCTGAGCTCTGGGTCAAAAGTTTCCTTTTCTGGCTGAATTGAGCCCTACTGCCAAATCTGAGGTGCACTTTGTACTAACTCTTCCGGGAGAGCTCGTGCTTGAAAATTGAAGGAGTTTTTGTGCTTTTCAGACCGTGAAGAGCATGAATATGTGTTTCTTCTGCAAATCTGAGCTCTGTATCAAAAGTTACGTTTTCTGGCTGAATTGAGCCCTACTGCCAATTCGGTGATGCACTTTGGTCTAACTCCTCAGGGAAAACTCGTACTTGAAAATTGAATCTGTTTTTGTGCTTTTCAGACCGTGAGGAGCATGAATATGTGTTTCTTCTACAAATCTGAGCTTTGGGTCAAAAGTTTCCTTTTCTGGCTGAATTGAGCCCTACTGACAAAACTGAGGTGCACTTTGTACTAACTCTTCCGGGAAAGCTCGTGCTTGAAAATTGAAGGAGTTTTTGTGCTTTTCAGACCGTGAAGAGCATGAATATGTGTTTCTTCTGGAAATCTGAGCTCTGTATCAAAAGTTAGGTTTTCTGGCTGAATTGAGCCCTACTGCCAATTCTGAGATTCAGTTTGGTCTAACTCCTCAGGGAAAGCTCGTACTTGAAAATTGAACCTGTTTTTGTACTTTTCAGACCGTGAGGAGCATGAATATGTGTTTCTTCTACAAATCTGAGCTTTGGGTCAAAAGTTTCCTTTTCTGGCTGAATTGAGCCCTACTGCCACAATCTGAGGTGCACTTTGTACTAACTCTTCCGGAAAGCTCGTGCTTGAAAATTGAAGGAGTTTTTGTGCTTTTCAGACCGTGAAGAGCATGAATATCTGTTTCTTCTGCAAATCTGAGCTCTGTATCAAAAGTTACGTTTTCTGGCTGAATTGAGCCAATTCTGAGATGCCCTTTGGTCTAACTCCTCAGGTAAAGCTCGTACTTGAAAATTGAATCTGTTTTTGTGCTTTCAGACCGTGAGGAGCATGAATATGTGTTTCTTCTGCAAATCTGAGCTCTGGGTCAAAAGTTTCCTTTTCTGGCTGAATTGAGCCCTACTGCTAATTCTGAGATGCACTTTAGTCTAACTCCTCAGGGAAAGCTCGTACATAAAAATTGAATCTGTTTTTGTGCTTTTCAGACCGTGAGGAGCATGAATATGTTTTTCTTCTGCAAATCTAAGCTCTGGGTCAAAATTTCCTTTTCTCCTGAATTGAGCCCTACTGCCAATTCTGAGATGCACTTAGGTCTAACTCCTCAGGGAAAGCTCATACTTGAAAATTGAACCTGTTTTTGTGCTTTTCAGACCGTGAGGAGCATGACTATGTGTTTCTTCTACAAATCTGAGCTTGGGTCAAAAGTTTCCTTTTTCTGCTGAATTGAGCCCTACTGCCAAAACTGAGGTGCACATTTGTACTAACTCTTCTGGGAAAGCTCGTGCTTGAAAATTGAAGGAGTTTTTGTGCTTTCCAGACCGTGAAGAGCATGAATATGTGTTTCTTCTACAAATCTGAGCTTTGGGTCAAAAGTTTCCTTTTCTGGCTGAATTGAGCCCTACTGCCAATTCTGAGATGCACTTTGGTCTAACTACTCAGGTAAAGCTCGTACTTGAAAATTGAATCTGTTTTTGTGCTTTTTTGACCGTGAGGAGCATGAATATGTGTTTCTTCTACAAATCTGAGCTTTGGTCAAAAGTTTCCTTTTCTGGCTGAATTGAGCCCCACTGCCAATTCTGAGATGAACTTTGCTCTAACTCCTCAGAGAAAGCTCGTACTTGAAAATTGAATCTGTTTTTGTGCTTTTCAGACCGTGAGGAGCATGAATATGTGTTTCTTCTGCAAATCTGAGCTCTGTATCAAAAGTTACGTTTTCTGGCTGAATTGAGCCCTACTGCCAATTCTGAGATGCACTTTGGTCTAACTCCTCAGGTAAAGCTCGTACTTGAAAATTGAATCTGTTTTTGTGCTTTTCAGACCGTGAGGAGCATGAATATTTGTTTCTTCTGCAAATCTGAGCTCTGGGTCAAAAGTTTCCTTTTCTGGCTGAATTGAGCCCTACTGCCAATTCTGAGATGCACTTTAGTCTAACTCCTCAGGGAAAGCTCGTACATAAAAATTGAATCTGTTTTTGTGCTTTTCAGACCGTGAGGAGCATGAATATGTTTTTCTTCTGCAAATCTAAGCTCTGGGTCAAAATTTCCTTTTCTCCTGAATTGAGCCCCTACTGCCAATTCTGAGATGCACTTAGGTCTAACTCCTCAGGGAAAGCTCATACTTGAAAATTGAACCTGTTTTTGTGCTTTTCAGACCGTGAGGAGCATGAATATGTGTTTCTTCTACAAATCTGAGCTTGGGTCAAAAGTTTCCTTTTCTGGCTGAATTGAGCCCTACTGCCAAAACTGAGGTGCACTTTGTACTAACTCTTCCGGGAAAGCTCGTGCTTGAAAATTGAAGGAGTTTTTGTGCTTTCCAGACCGTGAAGAGCATGAATATGTGTTTCTTCTACAAATCTGAGCTTTGGGTCAAAAGTTTCCTTTTCTGGCTGAATTGAGCCCTACTGCCAATTCTGAGATGCACTTTGGTCTAACTACTCAGGTAAAGCTTGTACTTGAAAATTGAATCTGTTTTTGTGCTTTTCAGACCGTGAGGAGCATGAATATGTGTTTCTTCTACAAATCTGAGCTTTGGGTCAAAAGTTTCCTTTTCTGGCTGAATTGAGCCCCACTGCCAATTCTGAGATGAACTTTGCTCTAACTCCTCAGAGAAAGCTCGTACTTAAAAATTGAATCTGTTTTTGTGCTTTTCGGACCGTGAGGAGCATGAATATGCATTTCTTCTGCAAATCTGAGCTCTGTATCAAACGTTACGTTTTCTGGCTGAATTGAGCCCTACTGCCAATTCTGAGATGCACTTTGGTCTAACTCCTCAGGGAAAGCTCATACTTGAAAATTGAATCTGTTTTTGTGCTTTTCAGACCGTGAGGAGCATGAATATGTTTTTCTTCTGCAAATCTAAGCTCTGGGTCAAAATTTCCTTTTCTCCTGAATTGAGCCCTACTGCCAATTCTGAGATGCACTTAGGTCTAACTCCTCAGGGAAAGCTCATACTTGAAAATTGAACCTGTTTTTGTGCTTTTCAGACCGTGAGGAGCATGAATATGTGTTTCTTCTACAAATCTGAGCTTGGGTCAAAAGTTTCCTTTTCTGGCTGAATTGAGCCCTACTGCCAAAACTGAGGTGCACTTTGTACTAACTCTTCCGGGAAAGCTCGTGCTTGAAAATTGAAGGAGTTTTTGTGCTTTCCAGACCGTGAAGAGCATGAATATGTGTTTCTTCTACAAATCTGAGCTTTGGGTCAAAAGTTTCCTTTTCTGGCTGAATTGAGCCCTACTGCCAATTCTGAGAGGCACTTTGGTCTAACTCCTCAGGTAAAGCTCGTACTTGAAAATTGAATCTGTTTTTGTGCTTTTCAGACCGTGAGGAGCATGAATATATGTTTCTTCTGCAAATCTGAGCTCTGGGTCAAAAGTTTCCTTTTCTGGCTGAATTGAGCCCTACTGCCAATTCTGAGATGCACTTTAGTCTAACTCCTCAGGGAAAGCTCGTACATGAAAATTGAATCTGATTTTGTGCTTTTCAGACCGTGAGGAGCATGAATATGTGTTTCTTCTACAAATCTGAGATTTGGGTCAAAAGTTTCCTTTTCTGGCTGAATTGAGCCCTACTGACAAAACTGAGGTGCACTTTGTACTAACTCTTCCGGGAAAGCTCGTGCTTGAAAATTGAAGGAGTTTTTGTGCTTTTCAGACCGTGAAGAGCATGAATATGTGTTTCTTCTGGAAATCTGAGCTCTGTATCAAAAGTTAGGTTTTCTGGCTGAATTGAGCCCTACTGCCAATTCTGAGATTCAGTTTGGTCTAACTCCTCAGGGAAAGCTCGTACTTGAAAATTGAACCTGTTTTTGTACTTTTCAGACCGTGAGGAGCATGAATATGTGTTTCTTCTACAAATCTGAGCTTTGGGTCAAAAGTTTCCTTTTCTGGCTGAATTGAGCCCTACTGCCAAATCTGAGGTGCACTTTGTACTAACTCTTCCGGGAAAGCTCGTGCTTGAAAATTGAAGGAGTTTTTGTGCTTTTCAGACCGTGAAGAGCATGAATATCTGTTTCTTCTGCAAATCTGAGCTCTGTATCAAAAGTTACGTTTTCTGGCTGAATTGAGCCCTACTGCCAATTCTGAGATGCACTTAGGTCTAACTCCTCAGGGAAAGCTCATACTTGAAAATTGAACCTGTTTTTGTGCTTTTCAGACCGTGAGGAGCATGAATATGTGTTTCTTCTACAAATCTGAGCTTGGGTCAAAAGTTTCCTTTTCTGGCTGAATTGAGCCCTACTGCCAAAACTGAGGTGCACTTTGTACTAACTCTTCCGGGAAAGCTCGTGCTTGAAAATTGAAGGAGTTTTTGTGCTTTCCAGACCGTGAAGAGCATGAATATGTGTTTCTTCTACAAATCTGAGCTTTGGGTCAAAAGTTTCCTTTTCTGGCTGAATTGAGCCCTACTGCCAATTCTGAGATGCACTTTGGTCTAACTACTCAGGTAAAGCTCGTACTTGAAAATTGAATCTGTTTTTGTGCTTTTTTGACCGTGAGGAGCATGAATATGTGTTTCTTCTACAAATCTGAGCTTTGGGTCAAAAGTTTCCTTTTCTGGCTGAATTGAGCCCCACTGCCAATTCTGAGATGAACTTTGCTCTAACTCCTCAGAGAAAGCTCGTACTTGAAAATTGAATCTGTTTTTGTGCTTTTCAGACCGTGAGGAGCATGAATATGTGTTTCTTCTGCAAATCTGAGCTCTGTATCAAAAGTTACGTTTTCTGGCTGAATTGAGCCCTACTGCCAATTCTGAGATGCACTTTGGTCTAACTCCTCAGGTAAAGCTCGTACTTGAAAATTGAATCTGTTTTTGTGCTTTTCAGACCGTGAGGAGCATGAATATATGTTTCTTCTGCAAATCTGAGCTCTGGGTCAAAAGTTTCCTTTTCTGGCTGAATTGAGCCCTACTGCCAATTCTGAGATGCACTTTAGTCTAACTCCTCAGGGAAAGCTCGTACATAAAAATTGAATCTGTTTTTGTGCTTTTCAGACCGTGAGGAGCATGAATATGTTTTTCTTCTGCAAATCTAAGCTCTGGGCCAAAATTTCCTTTTCTCCTGAATTGAGCCCTACTGCCAATTCTGAGATGCACTTAGGTCTAACTCCTCAGGGAAAGCTCATACTTGAAAATTGAACCTGTTTTTGTGCTTTTCAGACCGTGAGGAGCATGAATATGTGTTTCTTCTACAAATCTGAGCTTGGGTCAAAAGTTTCCTTTTCTGGCTGAATTGAGCCCTACTGCCAAAACTGAGGTGCACTTTGTACTAACTCTTCCGGGAAAGCTCGTGCTTGAAAATTGAAGGAGTTTTTGTGCTTTCCAGACCGTGAAGAGCATGAATATGTGTTTCTTCTACAAATCTGAGCTTTGGGTCAAAAGTTTCCTTTTCTGGCTGAATTGAGCCCTACTGCCAATTCTGAGATGCACTTTGGTCTAACTCCTCAGGGAAAGCTCGTACATGAAAATTGAATCTGTTTTTGTGCTTTTCAGACCGTGAGGAGCATGAATATGTTTTTCTTCTGCAAATCTTAGCTCTGGGTCAAAAGTTTCCTTTTCTCCTGAATTGAGCCCTACTGCCAATTCTGAGGTGCACTTTGTACTAACTCTTCCGGGAAAGCTCGTGCTTGAAAATTGAAGGAGTTTTTGTGCTTTTCAGACCGTGAAGAGCATGAATATGTGTTTCTTCTGCAAATCTGAGCTCTGTATCAAAAGTTACGTTTTCTGGCTGAATTGAGCCCTACTGCCAATTCTGTGATGCACTTTGGTCTAACTCCTCAGGGAAAGCTCGTACTTGAAAATTGAATCTGTTTTTGTGCTTTTCAGACCGTGAGGAGCATGAATATGTGTTTCTTCTACAAATCTGAGCTTTGGGTCAAAAGTTTCCTTTTCTGGCTGAATTGAGCCCTACTGCCAAATCTGAGGTGCACTTTGTACTAACTCTTCCGGGAGAGCTCGTGCTTGAAAATTGAAGGAGTTTTTGTGCTTTTCAGACCGTGAAGAGCATGAATATGTGTTTCTTCTGCAAATCTGAGCTCTTTATCAAAAGTTACGTTTTCTGCTGAATTGAGCCCTACTGCCAATTCTGAGATGCACTTAGGTCTAACTCCTCAGGGAAAGCTCATACTTGAAAAATGAACCTGTTTTTGTGCTTTTCAGACCGTGAGGAGCATGAATATGTGTTTCTTCTACAAATCTGAGCTTGGGTCAAAAGTTTCCTTTTCTGGCTGAATTGAGCCCTACTGCCAAAACTGAGGTGCACTTTGTACTAACCCTTCCGGGAAAGCTCGTGCTTGAAAATTGAAGGAGTTTTTGTGCTTTTCAGACCGTGAAGAGCATGAATATGTGTTTCTTCTGGAAATCTGAGCTCTGTATCAAAAGTTGCGTTTTCTGGCTGAATTGAGCCCTACTGCCAATTCTGTGATGCACTTTGGTCTAACTCCTCAGGGAAAGCTCGTACTTGAAAATTGAATCTGTTTTTGTGCTTTTAAAACCGTGAGGAGCATGAATATGTGTTTCTTCTACAAATGTGAGCTCTCGGTCCAAAGTTACGTTTTCTGCCTGAATTTAGCCCTACTGCCAATTCTGAGATGCACTTTGGTCTAATTCCTCAGGGAAAGCTCGTACATGAAAATTGAATCTTTTTTTGTGCTTTTCAGACCGTGAGGAGCATGAATATATTTTTCTTCTGCAAATCTGAGCTCTTTATCAAAAGTTACGTTTTCTGGCTGAATTGAGCCCTACTGCCAATTCTGATATGCACTTTGGTCTAACTCCTCAGGTAAAGCTCGTACTTGAAAATTGAATCTGTTTTTGTGCTTTTCAGACCTTGAGGAGCATGAATATATTTTTCTTCTGCAAATCTGAGCTCTTTATCAAAAGTTACGTTTTCTGGCTGAATTGAGCCCTACTGCCAATTCTGAGATGCACTTTGGTCTAACTCCTCAGGTAAAGCTCGTACTTGAAAATTGAATCTGTTTTTGTGCTTTTCAGACCGTGAGGAGCATGAATATGTGTTTCTTCTACAAATCTGAGCTTTGGGTCAAAAGTTTCCTTTTCTGGCTGAATTGAGCCCTACTGCCAAATCTGAGGTGCACTTTGTACTAACTCTTCCGGGAAAGCTCGTGCTTGAAAATTGAAGGAGTTTTTGTGCTTTTCAGACCGTGAAGCGCATGAATATGTGTTTCTTCTGCAAATCTGAGCTCTGGGTCAAAAGTTTCCTTTTCTGGCTGTATTGAGCCCTACTGCCAATTCTGAGATGCACTTTGGTCTAATTCCTCAGGGAAAGCTCGTTCATGAAAATTGAATCTGTTTTTGTGCTTTTCAGACCGTGAGGAGCATGAATATATTTTTATTCTGCAAATCTGAGCTCTTTATCAAAAGTTACGTTTTCTGGCTGAATTGAGCCCTACTGCCAATTCTGAGATGCACTTTGGTCCAACTCCTCAGGTAAAGCTCGTACTTGAAAATTGAATCTGTTTTTGTGCTTTTCAGACCGTGAGGAGCATGAATATGTGTTTCTTCTACAAATCTGAGCTTTGGGTCAAAAGTTTCCTTTTCTGGCTGAATTGAGCCCCACTGCCAATTCTGAGATGAACTTTGCTCTAACTCCTCAGAGAAAGCTCGTACTTAAAAATTGAATCTGTTCTTGTGCTTTTCAGACCGTGAGGAGCATGAATATGCATTTCTTCTGCAAATCTGAGCTCTGTATCAAACGTTACGTTTTCTGGCTGAATTGAGCCCTACTGCCAATTCTGAGAAGCAGTTTGGTCTAACTCCTCAGGGAAAGCTCATACGTGAAAATTGAATCTGTTTTTGTGCTTTTCAGACCGTGAGGAGCATGAATATGTGTTTCTTCTGCAAATCTGAGCTCTGGGTCAAAAGTTTCGTTTTCTCCTAAATTGAGCCCTACTGCCAATTCTGAGATGCACTTAGGTCTAACGCCTCAGGTAAAGCTCGTACTTGAAAATTGAATCTGTTTTTGTGCTTTTCAGACCGTGAGGAGCATGAATATGTGTTTCTTCTAGAAATCTGAGCTTCGGGTCAAAAGTTTCCTTTTCTGGCTGAATTGAGCCCTACTGACAAAACTGAGGTGCACTTTGTACTAACTCTTCCGGGAAAGCTCGTGCTTGAAAATTGAAGGAGTTTTTGTGCTTTTCAGACCGTGAAGAGCATGAATATGTGTTTCTTCTGGAAATCTGAGCTCTGTATCAAAAGTTACGTTTTCTGGCTGAATTGAGTCCTACTGCCAATTCTGAGATTCAGTTTGGTCTAACTCCTCAGGTAAAGCTCGTACTTGAAAATTGAACCTGTTTTTGTACTTTTCAGACCGTGAGGAGCATGAATATGTGTTTCTTCTACAAATCTGAGCTTTGGGTCAAAAGTTTCCTTTTCTGGCTGAATTGAGCCCTACTGCCAAATCTGAGGTGCACTTTGTACTAACTCTTCCGGGAAAGCTCGTGCTTGAAAATTGAAGGAGTTTTTGTGCTTTTCAGACCGTGAAGAGCATGAATATGTGTTTCTTCTGCAAATCTGAGCTCTGTATCAAAAGTTACGTTTTCTGGCTGAATTGAGCCCTACTGCCAATTCTGTGATGCACTTTGGTCTAACTCCTCAGGGAAAGCTCGTACTTGAAAATTGAATCTGTTTTTGTGCTTTTCAGACCATGAGGAGCATGAATATGTGTTTCTTCTACAAATCTGAGCTTTGGGTCAAAAGTTTCCTTTTCTGGCTGAATTGAGCCCTACTGCCAAATCTGAGGTGCACTTTGTACTAACTCTTCCGGGAAAGCTCGTGCTTGAAAATTGAATCTGTTTTTGTGCTTTTCAGACCGTGAGGAGCATGAATATATTTGTCTTCTGCAAATCTGAGCTCTTTATCAAAAGTTACGTTTTCTGCTGAATTGAGCCCTACTGCCAATTCTGAGATGCACTTTGGTCTAACTCCTCAGGTAAAGCTCGTACTTGAAAATTGAATCTGTTTTTGTGCTTTTCAGACCGTGAGGAGCATGAATATGCATTTCTTCTGCAAATCTGAGTTCTGTATCAAACGTTACGTTTTCTGGCTGAATTGAGCCCTACTGCCAATTCTGAGATGCACTTTGGTCTAACTCCTCAGGGAAAGCTCGTACTTGAAAATTGAATCTGTTTTTGTGCTTTTCAGACCGTGAGGAGCATGAATATGCATTTCTTCTGCAAATCTGAGCTCTGTATCAAACGTTACGTTTTCTGGCTGAATTGAGCCCTACTGCTAATTCTAAGATGCACTTTGGTCTAACTCCTCAGGGAAAGCTCATACTTGAAAATTGAATCTGTTTTTGTGCTTTTCAGACCGTGAGGAGCATGAATATGTGTTTCTTCTGCAAATCTGAGCTCTGGGTCAAAAGTTTCGTTTTCTCCTAAATTGAGCCCTACTGCCAATTCTGAGATGCACTTAGGTCTAACGCCTCAGGTAAAGCTCGTACTTGAAAATTGAATCTGTTTTTGTGCTTTTCAGACCGTGAGGAGCATGAATATGTGTTTCTTCTAGAAATCTGAGCTTCGGGTCAAAAGTTTCCTTTTCTGGCTGAATTGAGCCCTACTGACAAAACTGAGGTGCACTTTGTACTAACTCTTCCGGGAAAGCTCGTGCTTGAAAATTGAAGGAGTTTTTGTGCTTTTCAGACCGTGAAGAGCATGAATATGTGTTTCTTCTGGAAATCTGAGCTCTGTATCAAAAGTTACGTTTTCTGGCTGAATTGAGTCCTACTGCCAATTCTGAGATTCAGTTTGGTCTAACTCCTCAGGTAAAGCTCGTACTTGAAAATTGAACCTGTTTTTGTACTTTTCAGACCGTGAGGAGCATGAATATGTGTTTCTTCTACAAATCTGAGCTTTGGGTCAAAAGTTTCCTTTTCTGGCTGAATTGAGCCCTACTGCCAAATCTGAGGTGCACTTTGTACTAACTCTTCCGGGAAAGCTCGTGCTTGAAAATTGAAGGAGTTTTTGTGCTTTTCAGACCGTGAAGAGCATGAATATGTGTTTCTTCTGCAAATCTGAGCTCTGTATCAAAAGTTACGTTTTCTGGCTGAATTGAGCCCTACTGCCAATTCTGTGATGCACTTTGGTCTAACTCCTCAGGGAAAGCTCGTACTTGAAAATTGAATCTGTTTTTGTGCTTTTCAGACCATGAGGAGCATGAATATGTGTTTCTTCTACAAATCTGAGCTTTGGGTCAAAAGTTTCCTTTTCTGGCTGAATTGAGCCCTACTGCCAAATCTGAGGTGCACTTTGTACTAACTCTTCCGGGAAAGCTCGTGCTTGAAAATTGAATCTGTTTTTGTGCTTTTCAGACCGTGAGGAGCATGAATATATTTGTCTTCTGCAAATCTGAGCTCTTTATCAAAAGTTACGTTTTCTGCTGAATTGAGCCCTACTGCCAATTCTGAGATGCACTTTGGTCTAACTCCTCAGGTAAAGCTCGTACTTGAAAATTGAATCTGTTTTTGTGCTTTTCAGACCGTGAGGAGCATGAATATGCATTTCTTCTGCAAATCTGAGCTCTGTATCAAACGTTACGTTTTCTGGCTGAATTGAGCCCTACTGCCAATTCTGAGATGCACTTTGGTCTAACTCCTCAGGGAAAGCTCGTACTTGAAAATTGAATCTGTTTTTGTGCTTTTCAGACCGTGAGGAGCATGAATATGCATTTCTTCTGCAAATCTGAGCTCTGTATCAAACGTTACGTTTTCTGGCTGAATTGAGCCCTACTGCTAATTCTAAGATGCACTTTGGTCTAACTCCTCAGGGAAAGCTCATACTTGAAAATTGAATCTGTTTTTGTGCTTTTCAGACCGTGAGGAGCATGAATATGTGTTTCTTCTGCAAATCTGAGCTCTGGGTCAAAAGTTTTCTTTTCTGGCTGTATTGAGCCCTACTGCCAATTCTGAGGTGCACTTTGTACTAACTCTTCCGGGAAAGCTCGTGCTTGAAAATTGAAGGAGTTTTTGTGCTTTTCAGACCGTGAAGAGCATGAATATGTGTTTCTTCTGCAAATCTGAGCTCTGTATCAAAAGTTACGTTTTCTGGCTGAATTGAGCCCTACTGCCAATTCTGTGATGCACTTTGGTCTAACTCCTCAGGGAAAGCTCGTACTTGAAAATTGAATCTGTTTTTGTGCTTTTCAGACCGTGAGGAGCATGAATATGTGTTTCTTCTACAAATCTGAGCTTTGGGTCAAAAGTTTCCTTTTCTGGCTGAATTGAGCCCCACTGCCAATTCTGAGATGAACTTTGCTCTAACTCCTCAGAGAAAGCTCGTACTTAAAAATTGAATCTGTTTTTGTGCTTTTCAGACCGTGAGGAGCATGAATATGCATTTCTTCTGCAAATCTGAGCTCTGTATCAAACGTTACGTTTTCTGGCTGAATTGAGCCCTACTGCCAAATCTGAGGTGCACTTTGTACTAACTCTTCCGGGAAAGCTCGTGCTTGAAAATTGAAGGAGTTTTTGTGCTTTCCAGACCGTGAAGAGCATGAATATGTGTTTCTTCTACAAATCTGAGCTTTGGGTCAAAAGTTTCCTTTTCTGGCTGTATTGAGCCCTACTGCCAATTCTGCGATGCACTTTGGTCTAATTCCTCAGGGAAAGCTCGTTCATGAAAATTGAATCTGTTTTTTGCTTTTCAGACCGTGAGGAGCATGAATATGCATTTCTTCTGCAAATCTGAGCTCTTTATCAAAAGTTACGTTTTCTGCTGAATTGAGCCCTACTGCCAATTCTGAGATGCACTTTGGTCTAACTCCTCAGGTAAAGCTCGTACTTGAAAATTGAATCTGTTTTTGTGCTTTTTTGACCGTGAGGAGCATGAATATGTGTTTCTTCTACAAATCTGAGCTTTGGGTCAAAAGTTTCCTTTTCTGGCTGAATTGAGCCCCACTGCCAATTCTGAGAAGCAGTTTGGTCTAACTCCTCAGGGAAAGCTCATACTTGAAAATTGAACCTGTTTTTGTACTTTTCAGACCGTGAGGAGCATGAATATGTGTTTCTTCTACAAATCTGAGCTTTGGGTCAAAAGTTTCCTTTTCTGGCTGAATTGAGCCCTACTTCCAAATCTGAGGTGCACTTTGTACTAACTCTTCCGGGAAAGCTCGTGCTTGAAAATTGAAGGAGTTTTTGTGCTTTCCAGACCGTGAAGAGCATGAATATGTGTTTCTTCTACAAATCTGAGCTTTGGGTCAAAAGTTTCCTTTTCTGGCTGAATTGAGCCCTACTGCCAATTCTGAGATGCACTTTGGTCTACCTACTCAGGTAAAGCTCGTACTTGAAAATTGAATCTGTTTTTGTGCTTTTTTGACCGTGAGGAGCATGAATATGTGTTTCTTCTACAAATCTGAGCTTTGGGTCAAAAGTTTCCTTTTCTGGCTGAATTGAGCCCCACTGCCAATTCTGAGATGAACTTTGCTCTAACTCCTCAGAGAAAGCTCGTACTTGAAAATTGAATCTGTTTTTGTGCTTTTCAGACCGTGAGGAGCATGAATATGTGTTTCTTCTGCAAATCTGAGCTCTGTATCAAAAGTTACGTTTTCTGGCTGAATTGAGCCCTACTGCCAATTCTGAGATGCACTTTGGTCTAACTCCTCAGGGAAAGCTCGTACTTGAAAATTGAATCTCTTTTTGTGCTTTTCAGACCGTGAGGAGCATGAATATGTGTTTCTTCTGCAAATCTGAGCTCTGGGTCAAAAGTTTCCTTTTCTGGCTGTATTGAGCCCTACTGCCAATTCTGAGATGCACTTTGGTCTAATTCCTCAGGGAAAGCTCGTTCCATGAAATTGAATCTGTTTTTGCTTTTCAGACCGTGAGGAGCATGAATATGCATTTCTTCTGCAAATCTGAGCTCTTTATCAAAAGTTACGTTTTCTGCTGAATTGAGCCCTACTGCCAATTCTGAGATGCACTTTGGTCTAATTCCTCAGGTAAAGCTCGTACTTGAAAATTGAATCTGTTTTTGTGCTTTTCAGACCGTGAGGAGCATGAATATGTGTTTCTTCTGCAAATCTGAGCTCTGTATCAAAAGTTACGTTTTCTGGCTGAATTGAGCCCTACTGCCAATTCTGAGATGCACTTTGGTCTAACTCCTCAGGTAAAGCTCGTACTTGAAAATTGAATCTGTTTTTTGTGCTTTTCAGACCGTGAGGAGCATGAATATGTGTTTCTTCTGCAAATCTGAGCTCTGGGTCAAAAGTTTCCTTTTCTGGCTGAATTGAGCCCTACTGCCAATTCTGAGATGCACTTTAGTCTAACTCCTCAGGGAAAGCTCGTACATAAAAATTGAATCTGTTTTTGTGCTTTTCAGACCGTGAGGAGCATGAATATGTTTTTCTTCTGCAAATCTAAGCTCTGGGTCAAAATTTCCTTTTCTCCTGAATTGAGCCCTACTGCCAATTCTGAGATGCACTTAGGTCTAACTCCTCAGGGAAAGCTCATACTTGAAAATTGAACCTGTTTTTGTGCTTTTCAGACCGTGAGGAGCATGAATATGTGTTTCTTCTGCAAATCTGAGCTCTGGGTCAAAAGTTTCCTTTTCTCCTGAATTGAGCCCTACTGCCAAACCTGAGGTGCACTTTGTACTAACTCTTCCGGGAAAGCTCGTGCTTGAAAATTGAAGGAGTTTTTGTGCTTTTCAGACCGTGAAGAGCATGAATATGTGTTTCTTCTGCAAATCTGAGCTCTGTATCAAAAGTTACGTTTTCTGGCTGAATTGAGCCCTACTGCCAATTCTGAGATGCACTTTGGTCTAACTCCTCAGGTAAAGCTCGTACTTGAAAATTGAATCTGTTTTTGTGCTTTTCAGACCGTGAGGAGCATGAATATGTGTTTCTTCTGCAAATCTGAGCTCTGGGTCAAAAGTTTCCTTTTCTGGCTGAATTGAGCCCTACTGCCAATTCTGAGATGCACTTTAGTCTAACTCCTCAGGGAAAGCTCGTACATAAAAATTGAATCTGTTTTTTGTGCTTTTCAGACCGTGAGGAGCATGAATATGTTTTTCTTCTGCAAATCTAAGCTCTGGGTCAAAATTTCCTTTTCTCCTGAATTGAGCCCTACTGCCAATTCTGAGATGCACTTAGGTCTAACTCCTCAGGGAAAGCTCATACTTGAAAATTGAACCTGTTTTTGTGCTTTTCAGACCGTGAGGAGCATGGATATGTGTTTCTTCTACAAATCTGAGCTTGGGTCAAAAGTTTCCTTTTCTGGCTGAATTGAGCCCTACTGCCAAAACTGAGGTGCACTTTGTACTAACTCTTCCGGGAAAGCTCGTGCTTGAAAATTGAAGGAGTTTTTGTGCTTTCCAGACCGTGAAGAGCATGAATATGTGTTTCTTCTACAAATCTGAGCTTTGGGTCAAAAGTTTCCTTTTCTGGCTGAATTGAGCCCTACTGCCAATTCTGAGATGCACTTTGGTCTAACTACTCAGGTAAAGCTCGTACTTGAAAATTGAATCTGTTTTTGTGCTTTTTTGACCGTGAGGAGCATGAATATGTGTTTCTTCTACAAATCTGAGCTTTGGGTCAAAAGTTTCCTTTTCTGGCTGAATTGAGCCCCACTGCCAATTCTGAGATGAACTTTGCTCTAACTCCTCAGAGAAAGCTCGTACTTGAAAATTGAATCTGTTTTTGTGCTTTTCAGACCGTGAGGGAGCATGAATATGTGTTTCTTCTGCAAATCTGAGCTCTGTATCAAAAGTTACGTTTTCTGGCTGAATTGAGCCCTACTGCCAATTCTGAGATGCACTTTGGTCTAACTCCTCAGGTAAAGCTCGTACTTGAAAATTGAATCTGTTTTTGTGCTTTTCAGACCGTGAGGAGCATGAATATTTGTTTCTTCTGCAAATCTGAGCTCTGGGTCAAAAGTTTCCTTTTCTGGCTGAATTGAGCCCTACTGCCAATTCTGAGATGCACTTTAGTCTAACTCCTCAGGGAAAGCTCGTACATAAAAATTGAATCTGTTTTTGTGCTTTTCAGACCGTGAGGAGCATGAATATGTTTTTCTTCTGCAAATCTAAGCTCTGGGTCAAAATTTCCTTTTCTCCTGAATTGAGCCCTACTGCCAATTCTGAGATGCACTTAGGTCTAACTCCTCAGGGAAAGCTCATACTTGGAAATTGAACCTGTTTTTGTGCTTTTCAGACCGTGAGGAGCATGAATATGTGTTTCTTCTACAAATCTGAGCTTGGGTCAAAAGTTTCCTTTTCTGGCTGAATTGAGCCCTACTGCCAAAACTGAGGTGCACTTTGTACTAACTCTTCCGGGAAAGCTCGTACTTGAAAATTGAAGGAGTTTTTGTGCTTTTCAGACCATGAAGAGCATGAATATGTGTTTCTTCTGCAAATCTGAGCTCTGTATCAAAAGTTACGTTTTCTGGCTGAATTGAGCCCTACTGCCAATTCTGTGATGCACTTTGGTCTAACTCCTCAGGGAAAGCTCGTACTTGAAAATTGAATCTTTTTTTGTGCTTTTCAGACCGTGAGGAGCATGAATATGCATTTCTTCTGCAAATCTGAGCTCTGTATCAAACGTTACGTTTTCTGGCTGAATTGAGCCCTACTGCCAATTCTGAGGTGCAGTTTGGTCTAACTCCTCAGGGAAAGCTCATACTTGAAAATTGAATCTGTTTTTGTGCTTTTCAGACCGTGAGGAGCATGAATATGTATTTCTTCTGCAAATCTGAGCTCTGGGTCAAAAGTTTCCTTTTCTGGCTGAATTGAGCCCTACTGCCAAATCTGAGGTGCACTTTGTACGAACTCTTCCGGGAAAGCTCGTACTTGAAAATTGAAGTAGTTTTTGTGGTTTTCAGACCGTGAAGAGCATGAATATGTGTTTCTTCTGCAAATCTGAGCTCCGTATCAAAAGTTACGTTTTCTGGCTGAATTGAGCCCTACTGCCAATTCTGAGATGCACTTTGGTCTAACTCCTCAGGGAAAGCTCGTACTTGAAAATTGAATCTGTTTTTGTGCTTTTCAGACCGTGAGGAGCATGAATATGTGTTTCCTCTGCAAATCTGAGCTCTGGGTCAAAAGTTTCCTTTTCTGGCTGTATTGAGCCCTACTGCCAATTCTGAGATGCACTTTGGTCTAATATCTCAGGGAAAGCTCGTTCATGAAAATTGAATCTGTTTTTTGCTTTTCAGACCGTGAGGAGCATGAATATGCATTTCTTCTGAAAATCTGAGCTCTTTATCAAAAGTTACGTTTTCTCCTGAATTGAGCCCTACTGCCAATTCTGAGATGCACTTAGGTCTAACTCCTCAGGGAAAGCTCATACTTGAAAATTGAACCTGTTTTTGTGCTTTTCAGACCGTGAGGAGCATGAATATGTGTTTCTTCTACAAATCTGAGCTTGGGTCAAAAGTTTCCTTTTCTGGCTGAATTGAGCCCTACTGCCAAAACTGAGGTGCACTTTGTACTAACTCTTCCGGGAAAGCTCGTGCTTGAAAATTGAAGGAGTTTTTGTGCTTTCCAGACCGTGAAGAGCATGAATATGTGTTTCTTCTACAAATCTGAGCTTTGGGTCAAAAGTTACGTTTTCTGGCTGAATTGAGCCCTACTGCCAATTCTGAGATGCACTTTGGTCTAACTACTCAGGTAAAGCTCGTACTTGAAAATTGAATCTGTTTTTGTGCTTTTTTGACCGTGAGGAGCATGAATATGTGTTTCTTCTACAAATCTGAGCTTTGGGTCAAAAGTTTCCTTTTCTGGCTGAATTGAGCCCCACTGCCAATTCTGAGATGAACTTTGCTCTAACTCCTCAGAGAAAGCTCGTACTTGAAAATTGAATCTGTTTTTGTGCTTTTCAGACCGTGAGGAGCATGAATATGTGTTTCTTCTGCAAATCTGAGCTCTGTATCAAAAGTAACGTTTTCTGGCTGAATTGAGCCCTACTGCCAATTCTGAGATGCACTTTGGTCTAACTCCTCAGGTAAAGCTCGTACTTGAAAATTGAATCTGTTTTTGTGCTTTTCAGACCGTGAGGAGCATGAATATTTGTTTCTTCTGCAAATCTGAGCTCTGGGTCAAAAGTTTCCTTTTCTGGCTGAATTGAGCCCTACTGCCAATTCTGAGATGCACTTTAGTCTAACTCCTCAGGGAAAGCTCGTACATAAAAATTGAATCTGTTTTTGTGCTTTTCAGACCGTGAGGAGCATGAATATGTTTTTCTTCTGCAAATCTAAGCTCTGGGTCAAAATTTCCTTTTCTCCTGAATTGAGCCCTACTGCCAATTCTGAGATGCACTTAGGTCTAACTCCTCAGGGAAAGCTCATACTTGAAAATTGAACCTGTTTTTGTGCTTTTCAGACCGTGAGGAGCATGAATATGTGTTTCTTCTACAAATCTGAGCTTGGGTCAAAAGTTTCCTTTTCTGGCTGAATTGAGCCCTACTGCCAAAACTGAGGTGCACTTTGTACTAACTCTTCCGGGAAAGCTCGTACTTGAAAATTGAAGGAGTTTTTGTGCTTTTCAGACCATGAAGAGCATGAATATGTGTTTCTTCTGCAAATCTGAGCTCTGTATCAAAAGTTACGTTTTCTGGCTGAATTGAGCCCTACTGCCAATTCTGTGATGCACTTTGGTCTAACTCCTCAGGGAAAGCTCGTACTTGAAAATTGAATCTTTTTTTGTGCTTTTCCGACCATGAGGAGCATGAATATGCATTTCTTCTGCAAATCTGAGCTCTGTATCAAACGTTACGTTTTCTGGCTGAATTTAGCCCTACTGCCAATTCTGAGGTGCAGTTTGGTCTAACTCCTCAGGGAAAGCTCATACTTGAAAATTGAATCTGTTTTTGTGCTTTTCAGACCGTGAGGAGCATGAATATGTATTTCTTCTGCAAATCTGAGCTCTGGGTCAAAAGTTTCCTTTTCTGGCTGAATTGAGCCCTAGTGCCAAATCTGAGGTGCACTTTGTACTAACTCTTCCGGGAAAGCTCGTACTTGAAAATTGAAGTAGTTTTTGTGGTTTTCAGACCGTGAAGAGCATGAATATGTGTTTCTTCTGCAAATCTGAGCTCCGTATCAAAAGTTACGTTTTCTGGCTGAATTGAGCCCTACTGCCAATTCTGAGATGCACTTTGGTCTAACTCCTCAGGGAAAGCTCGTACTTGAAAATTGAATCTGTTTTTGTGCTTTTCAGACCGTGAGGAGCATGAATATGTGTTTCCTCTGCAAATCTGAGCTCTGGGTCAAAAGTTTCCTTTTCTGGCTGTATTGAGCCCTACTGCCAATTCTGAGATGCACTTTGGTCTAATATCTCAGGGAAAGCTCGTTCATGAAAATTGAATCTGTTTTTTGCTTTTCAGACCGTGAGGAGCATGAATATGCATTTCTTCTGCAAATCTGAGCTCTTTATCAAAAGTTACGTTTTCTGCTGAATTGAGCCCTACTGCCAATTCTGAGATGCACTTTGGTCTAACTCCTCAGGTAAAGCTCGTACTTGAAAATTGAATCTGTTTTTGTGCTTTTCAGACCGTGAGGAGCATGAATATGTGTTTCTTCTACAAATCTGAGCTTTGGGTCAAAAGTTTCCTTTTCTGGCTGAATTGAGCCCCACTGCCAATTCTGAGATGAACTTTGCTCTAACTCCTCAGAGAAAGCTCGTACTTGAAAATTGAATCTGTTTTTGTGCTTTTCAGACCGTGAAGAGCATGAATATGTGTTTCTTCTGCAAATCTGAGCTCTGTATCAAAAGTTACGTTTTCTGGCTGAATTGAGCCCTACTGCCAATTCGGTGATGCACTTTGGTCTAACTCCTCAGGGAAAGCTCGTACTTGAAAATTGAATCTGTTTTTGTGCTTTTCAGACCGTGAGGAGCATGAATATGTGTTTCTTATACAAATCTGAGCTTTGGGTCAAAAGTTTCCTTTTCTGGCTGAATTGAGCCCTACTGACAAAACTGAGGTGCACTTTGTACTAACTCTTCCGGGAAAGCTCGTGCTTGAAAATTGAAGGAGTTTTAGTGCTTTTCAGACCGTGAAGAGCATGAATATGTGTTTCTTCTGGAAATGTGAGCTCTGTATCAAAAGTTAGGTTTTCTGGCTGAATTGAGCCCTACTGCCAATTCTGAGAATCAGTTTGGTCTAACTCCTCAGGGAAAGTTCGTACTTGAAAATTGAACCTGTTTTTGTACTTTTCAGACCGTGAGGAGCATGAATATGTGTTTCTTCTACAAATCTGAGCTTTGGGTCAAAAGTTTCCTTTTCTGGCTGAATTGAGCCCTACTGCCAAATCTGAGGTGCACTTTGTACTAACTCTTCCGGGAAAGCTCGTGCTTGAAAATTGAAGGAGTTTTTGTGCTTTTCAGACCGTGAGGAGCATGAATATGCATTTCTTCTGCCAATCTGAGCTCTGTATCAAACGTTACGTTTTCTGGCTGAATTGAGCCCTAGTGCCAATTCTGAGATGCACTTTGGTCTAACTCCTCAGGTAAAGCTCGTACTTGAAAATTGAATCTGTTTTTGTGCTTTTCAGACCGTGAGGAGCATGAATATGTGTTTCTTCTGCAAATCTGAGCTCTGGGTCAAAAGTTTCCTTTTCTGGCTGAATTGAGCCCTACTGCCAAATCTGAGGTGCACTTTGTACTAACTCTTCCGGGAGAGCTCGTGCTTGAAAATTGAAGGAGTTTTTGTGCTTTTCAGACCGTGAAGAGCATGAATATGTGTTTCTTCTGCAAATCTGAGCTCTGTATCAAAAGTTACGTTTTCTGGCTGAATTGAGCCCTACTGCCAATTCGGTGATGCACTTTGGTCTAACTCCTCAGGGAAAGCTCGTACTTGAAAATTGAATCTGTTTTTGTGCTTTTCAGACCGTGAGGAGCATGAATATGTGTTTCTTCTACAAATCTGAGCTTTGGGTCAAAAGTTTCCTTTTCTGGCTGAATTGAGCCCTACTGACAAAACTGAGGTGCACTTTGTACTAACTCTTCCGGGAAAGCTCGTGCTTGAAAATTGAAGGAGTTTTTGTGCTTTTCAGACCGTGAAGAGCATGAATATGTGTTTCTTCTGGAAATCTGAGCTCTGGGTCAAAAGTTAGGTTTTCTGGCTGAATTGAGCCCTACTGCCAATTCTGAGATTCAGTTTGGTCTAACTCCTCAGGGAAAGCTCGTACTTGAAAATTGAACCTGTTTTTGTACTTTTCAGACCGTGAGGAGCATGAATATGTGTTTCTTCTACAAATCTGAGCTTTGGGTCAAAAGTTTCCTTTTCTGGCTGAATTGAGCCCTACTGCCAAATCTGAGGTGCACTTTGTACTAACTCTTCCGGGAAAGCTCGTGCTTGAAAATTGAAGGAGTTTTTGTGCTTTTCAGACCGTGAAGAGCATGAATATGTGTTTCTTCTGCAAATCTGAGCTCTGTATCAAAAGTTACGTTTTCTGGCTGAATTGAGCCCTACTGCCAATTCTGAGATGCACTTTGGTCTAACTCCTCAGGTAAAGCTCGTACTTGAAAATTGAATCTGTTTTTGTGCTTTTCAGACCGTGAGGAGCATGAATATGTGTTTCTTCTGCAAATCTGAGCTCTGGGTCAAAAGTTTCCTTTTCTGGCTGAATTGAGCCCTACTGCCAAATCTGAGGTGCACTTTGTACTAACTCTTCCGGGAGAGCTCGTGCTTGAAAATTGAAGGAGTTTTTGTGCTTTTCAGACCGTGAAGAGCATGAATATGTGTTTCTTCTGCAAATCTGAGCTCTGTATCAAAAGTTACGTTTTCTGGCTGAATTGAGCCCTACTGCCAATTCGGTGATGCACTTTGGTCTAACTCCTCAGGGAAAACTCGTACTTGAAAATTGAATCTGTTTTTGTGCTTTTCAGACCGTGAGGAGCATGAATATGTGTTTCTTCTACAAATCTGAGCTTTGGGTCAAAAGTTTCCTTTTCTGGCTGAATTGAGCCCTACTGACAAAACTGAGGTGCACTTTGTACTAACTCTTCCGGGAAAGCTCGTGCTTGAAAATTGAAGGAGTTTTTGTGCTTTTCAGACCGTGAAGAGCATGAATATGTGTTTCTTCTGGAAATCTGAGCTCTGTATCAAAAGTTAGGTTTTCTGGCTGAATTGAGCCCTACTGCCAATTCTGAGATTCAGTTTGGTCTAACTCCTCAGGGAAAGCTCGTACTTGAAAATTGAACCTGTTTTTGTACTTTTCAGACCGTGAGGAGCATGAATATGTGTTTCTTCTACAAATCTGAGCTTTGGGTCAAAAGTTTCCTTTTCTGGCTGAATTGAGCCCTACTGCCAAATCTGAGGTGCACTTTGTACTAACTCTTCCGGGAAAGCTCGTGCTTGAAAATTGAAGGAGTTTTTGTGCTTTTCAGACCGTGAAGAGCATGAATATCTGTTTCTTCTGCAAATCTGAGCTCTGTATCAAAAGTTACGTTTTCTGGCTGAATTGAGCCAATTCTGAGATGCCCTTTGGTCTAACTCCTCAGGTAAAGCTCGTACTTGAAAATTGAATCTGTTTTTGTGCTTTTCAGACCGTGAGGAGCATGAATATGTGTTTCTTCTGCAAATCTGAGCTCTGGGTCAAAAGTTTCCTTTTCTGGCTGAATTGAGCCCTACTGCTAATTCTGAGATGCACTTTAGTCTAACTCCTCAGGGAAAGCTCGTACATAAAAATTGAATCTGTTTTTGTGCTTTTCAGACCGTGAGGAGCATGAATATGTTTTTCTTCTGCAAATCTAAGCTCTGGGTCAAAATTTCCTTTTCTCCTGAATTGAGCCCTACTGCCAATTCTGAGATGCACTTAGGTCTAACTCCTCAGGGAAAGCTCATACTTGAAAATTGAACCTGTTTTTGTGCTTTTCAGACCGTGAGGAGCATGACTATGTGTTTCTTCTACAAATCTGAGCTTGGGTCAAAAGTTTCCTTTTCTGGCTGAATTGAGCCCTACTGCCAAAACTGAGGTGCACTTTGTACTAACTCTTCTGGGAAAGCTCGTGCTTGAAAATTGAAGGAGTTTTTGTGCTTTCCAGACCGTGAAGAGCATGAATATGTGTTTCTTCTACAAATCTGAGCTTTGGGTCAAAAGTTTCCTTTTCTGGCTGAATTGAGCCCTACTGCCAATTCTGAGATGCACTTTGGTCTAACTACTCAGGTAAAGCTCGTACTTGAAAATTGAATCTGTTTTTGTGCTTTTTTGACCGTGAGGAGCATGAATATGTGTTTCTTCTACAAATCTGAGGTTTGGGTCAAAAGTTTCCTTTTCTGGCTGAATTGAGCCCCACTGCCAATTCTGAGATGAACTTTGCTCTAACTCCTCAGAGAAAGCTCGTACTTGAAAATTGAATCTGTTTTTGTGCTTTTCAGACCGTGAGGAGCATGAATATGTGTTTCTTCTGCAAATCTGAGCTCTGTATCAAAAGTTACGTTTTCTGGCTGAATTGAGCCCTACTGCCAATTCTGAGATGCACTTTGGTCTAACTCCTCAGGTAAAGCTCGTACTTGAAAATTGAATCTGTTTTTGTGCTTTTCAGACCGTGAGGAGCATGAATATTTGTTTCTTCTGCAAATCTGAGCTCTGGGTCAAAAGTTTCCTTTTCTGGCTGAATTGAGCCCTACTGCCAATTCTGAGATGCACTTTAGTCTAACTCCTCAGGGAAAGCTCGTACATAAAAATTGAATCTGTTTTTGTGCTTTTCAGACCGTGAGGAGCATGAATATGTTTTTCTTCTGCAAATCTAAGCTCTGGGTCAAAATTTCCTTTTCTCCTGAATTGAGCCCTACTGCCAATTCTGAGATGCACTTAGGTCTAACTCCTCAGGGAAAGCTCATACTTGAAAATTGAACCTGTTTTTGTGCTTTTCAGACCGTGAGGAGCATGAATATGTGTTTCTTCTACAAATCTTGGTGAGCTTGGGTCAAAAGTTTCCTTTTCTGGCTGAATTGAGCCCTACTGCCAAAACTGAGGTGCACTTTGTACTAACTCTTCCGGGAAAGCTCGTGCTTGAAAATTGAAGGAGTTTTTGTGCTTTCCAGACCGTGAAGAGCATGAATATGTGTTTCTTCTACAAATCTGAGCTTTGGGTCAAAAGTTTCCTTTTCTGGCTGAATTGAGCCCTACTGCCAATTCTGAGATGCACTTTGGTCTAACTACTCAGGTAAAGCTCGTACTTGAAAATTGAATCTGTTTTTGTGCTTTTCAGACCGTGAGGAGCATGAATATGTGTTTCTTCTACAAATCTGAGCTTTGGGTCAAAAGTTTCCTTTTCTGGCTGAATTGAGCCCCACTGCCAATTCTGAGATGAACTTTGCTCTAACTCCTCAGAGAAAGCTCGTACTTAAAAATTGAATCTGTTTTTGTGCTTTTCGGACCGTGAGGAGCATGAATATGCATTTCTTCTGCAAATCTGAGCTCTGTATCAAACGTTACGTTTTCTGGCTGAATTGAGCCCTACTGCCAATTCTGAGATGCACTTTGGTCTAACTCCTCAGGGAAAGCTCATACTTGAAAATTGAATCTGTTTTTGTGCTTTTCAGACCGTGAGGAGCATGAATATGTTTTTCTTCTGCAAATCTAAGCTCTGGGTCAAAATTTCCTTTTCTCCTGAATTGAGCCCTACTGCCAATTCTGAGATGCACTTAGGTCTAACTCCTCAGGGAAAGCTCATACTTGAAAATTGAACCTGTTTTTGTGCTTTTCAGACCGTGAGGAGCATGAATATGTGTTTCTTCTACAAATCTGAGCTTGGGGTCAAAAGTTTCCTTTTCTGGCTGAATTGAGCCCTACTGCCAAAACTGAGGTGCACTTTGTACTAACTCTTCCGGGAAAGCTCGTGCTTGAAAATTGAAGGAGTTTTTGTGCTTTCCAGACCGTGAAGAGCATGAATATGTGTTTCTTCTACAAATCTGAGCTTTGGGTCAAAAGTTTCCTTTTCTGGCTGAATTGAGCCCTACTGCCAATTCTGAGAGGCACTTTGGTCTAACTCCTCAGGTAAAGCTCGTACTTGAAAATTGAATCTGTTTTTGTGCTTTTCAGACCGTGAGGAGCATGAATATGTGTTTCTTCTGCAAATCTGAGCTCTGGGTCAAAAGTTTCCTTTTCTGGCTGAATTGAGCCCTACTGCCAATTCTGAGATGCACTTTAGTCTAACTCCTCAGGGAAAGCTCGTACATGAAAATTGAATCTGATTTTGTGCTTTTCAGACCGTGAGGAGCATGAATATGTGTTTCTTCTACAAATCTGAGATTTGGGTCAAAAGTTTCCTTTTCTGGCTGAATTGAGCCCTACTGACAAAACTGAGGTGCACTTTGTACTAACTCTTCCGGGAAAGCTCGTGCTTGAAAATTGAAGGAGTTTTTGTGCTTTTCAGACCGTGAAGAGCATGAATATGTGTTTCTTCTGGAAATCTGAGCTCTGTATCAAAAGTTAGGTTTTCTGGCTGAATTGAGCCCTACTGCCAATTCTGAGATTCAGTTTGGTCTAACTCCTCAGGGAAAGCTCGTACTTGAAAATTGAACCTGTTTTTGTACTTTTCAGACCGTGAGGAGCATGAATATGTGTTTCTTCTACAAATCTGAGCTTTGGGTCAAAAGTTTCCTTTTCTGGCTGAATTGAGCCCTACTGCCAAATCTGAGGTGCACTTTGTACTAACTCTTCCGGGAAAGCTCGTGCTTGAAAATTGAAGGAGTTTTTGTGCTTTTCAGACCGTGAAGAGCATGAATATGTGTTTCTTCTGCAAATCTGAGCTCTGTATCAAAAGTTACGTTTTCTGGCTGAATTGAGCCCTACTGCCAATTCTGAGATGCACTTTGGTCTAACTCCTCAGGTAAAGCTCGTACTTGAAAATTGAATCTGTTTTTGTGCTTTTCAGACCGTGAGGAGCATGAATATGTGTTTCTTCTGCAAATCTGAGCTCTGGGTCAAAAGTTTCCTTTTCTGGCTGAATTGAGCCCTACTGCCAAATCTGAGGTGCACTTTGTACTAACTCTTCCGGGAGAGCTCGTGCTTGAAAATTGAAGGAGTTTTTGTGCTTTTCAGACCGTGAAGAGCATGAATATGTGTTTCTTCTGCAAATCTGAGCTCTGTATCAAAAGTTACGTTTTCTGGCTGAATTGAGCCCTACTGCCAATTCGGTGATGCACTTTGGTCTAACTCCTCAGGGAAAACTCGTACTTGAAAATTGAATCTGTTTTTGTGCTTTTCAGACCGTGAGGAGCATGAATATGTGTTTCTTCTACAAATCTGAGCTTTGGGTCAAAAGTTTCCTTTTCTGGCTGAATTGAGCCCTACTGACAAAACTGAGGTGCACTTTGTACTAACTCTTCCAGGAAAGCTCGTGCTTGAAAATTGAAGGAGTTTTTGTGCTTTTCAGACCGTGAAGAGCATGAATATGTGTTTCTTCTGGAAATCTGAGCTCTGTATCAAAAGTTAGGTTTTCTGGCTGAATTGAGCCCTACTGCCAATTCTGAGATTCAGTTTGGTCTAACTCCTCAGGGAAAGCTCGTACTTGAAAATTGAACCTGTTTTTGTACTTTTCAGACCGTGAGGAGCATGAATATGTGTTTCTTCTACAAATCTGAGCTTTGGGTCAAAAGTTTCCTTTTCTGGCTGAATTGAGCCCTACTGCCAAATCTGAGGTGCACTTTGTACTAACTCTTCCGGGAAAGCTCGTGCTTGAAAATTGAAGGAGTTTTTGTGCTTTTCAGACCGTGAAGAGCATGAATATCTGTTTCTTCTGCAAATCTGAGCTCTGTATCAAAAGTTACGTTTTCTGGCTGAATTGAGCCAATTCTGAGATGCCCTTTGGTCTAACTCCTCAGGTAAAGCTCGTACTTGAAAATTGAATCTGTTTTTGTGCTTTTCAGACCGTGAGGAGCATGAATATGTGTTTCTTCTGCAAATCTGAGCTCTGGGTCAAAAGTTTCCTTTTCTGGCTGAATTGAGCCCTACTGCTAATTCTGAGATGCACTTTAGTCTAACTCCTCAGGGAAAGCTCGTACATAAAAATTGAATCTGTTTTTGTGCTTTTCAGACCGTGAGGAGCATGAATATGTTTTTCTTCTGCAAATCTAAGCTCTGGGTCAAAATTTCCTTTTCTCCTGAATTGAGCCCTACTGCCAATTCTGAGATGCACTTAGGTCTAACTCCTCAGGGAAAGCTCATACTTGAAAATTGAACCTGTTTTTGTGCTTTTCAGACCGTGAGGAGCATGACTATGTGTTTCTTCTACAAATCTGAGCTTGGGTCAAAAGTTTCCTTTTCTGGCTGAATTGAGCCCTACTGCCAAAACTGAGGTGCACTTTGTACTAACTCTTCTGGGAAAGCTCGTGCTTGAAAATTGAAGGAGTTTTTGTGCTTTCCAGACCGTGAAGAGCATGAATATGTGTTTCTTCTACAAATCTGAGCTTTGGGTCAAAAGTTTCCTTTTCTGGCTGAATTGAGCCCTACTGCCAATTCTGAGATGCACTTTGGTCTAACTACTCAGGTAAAGCTCGTACTTGAAAATTGAATCTGTTTTTGTGCTTTTTTGACCGTGAGGAGCATGAATATGTGTTTCTTCTACAAATCTGAGCTTTGGGTCAAAAGTTTCCTTTTCTGGCTGAATTGAGCCCCACTGCCAATTCTGAGATGAACTTTGCTCTAACTCCTCAGAGAAAGCTCGTACTTGAAAATTGAATCTGTTTTTGTGCTTTTCAGACCGTGAGGAGCATGAATATGTGTTTCTTCTGCAAATCTGAGCTCTGTATCAAAAGTTACGTTTTCTGGCTGAATTGAGCCCTACTGCCAATTCTGAGATGCACTTTGGTCTAACTCCTCAGGTAAAGCTCGTACTTGAAAATTGAATCTGTTTTTGTGCTTTTCAGACCGTGAGGAGCATGAATATTTGTTTCTTCTGCAAATCTGAGCTCTGGGTCAAAAGTTTCCTTTTCTGGCTGAATTGAGCCCTACTGCCAATTCTGAGATGCACTTTAGTCTAACTCCTCAGGGAAAGCTCGTACATAAAAATTGAATCTGTTTTTGTGCTTTTCAGACCGTGAGGAGCATGAATATGTTTTTCTTCTGCAAATCTAAGCTCTGGGTCAAAATTTCCTTTTCTCCTGAATTGAGCCCTACTGCCAATTCTGAGATGCACTTAGGTCTAACTCCTCAGGGAAAGCTCATACTTGAAAATTGAACCTGTTTTTGTGCTTTTCAGACCGTGAGGAGCATGAATATGTGTTTCTTCTACAAATCTGAGCTTGGGTCAAAAGTTTCCTTTTCTGGCTGAATTGAGCCCTACTGCCAAAACTGAGGTGCACTTTGTACTAACTCTTCCAGGAAAGCTCGTGCTTGAAAATTGAAGGAGTTTTTGTGCTTTCCAGACCGTGAAGAGCATGAATATGTGTTTCTTCTACAAATCTGAGCTTTGGGTCAAAAGTTTCCTTTTCTGGCTGAATTGAGCCCTACTGCCAATTCTGAGATGCACTTTGGTCTAACTACTCAGGTAAAGCTCGTACTTGAAAATTGAATCTGTTTTTGTGCTTTTCAGACCGTGAGGAGCATGAATATGTGTTTCTTCTACAAATCTGAGCTTTGGGTCAAAAGTTTCCTTTTCTGGCTGAATTGAGCCCCACTGCCAATTCTGAGATGAACTTTGCTCTAACTCCTCAGAGAAAGCTCGTACTTAAAAATTGAATCTGTTTTTGTGCTTTTCGGACCGTGAGGAGCATGAATATGCATTTCTTCTGCAAATCTGAGCTCTGTATCAAACGTTACGTTTTCTGGCTGAATTGAGCCCTACTGCCAATTCTGAGATGCACTTTGGTCTAACTCCTCAGGGAAAGCTCATACTTGAAAATTGAATCTGTTTTTGTGCTTTTCAGACCGTGAGGAGCATGAATATGTTTTTCTTCTGCAAATCTAAGCTCTGGGTCAAAATTTCCTTTTCTCCTGAATTGAGCCCTACTGCCAATTCTGAGATGCACTTAGGTCTAACTCCTCAGGGAAAGCTCATACTTGAAAATTGAACCTGTTTTTGTGCTTTTCAGACCGTGAGGAGCATGAATATGTGTTTCTTCTACAAATCTGAGCTTGGGTCAAAAGTTTCCTTTTCTGGCTGAATTGAGCCCTACTGCCAAAACTGAGGTGCACTTTGTACTAACTCTTCCGGGAAAGCTCGTGCTTGAAAATTGAAGGAGTTTTTGTGCTTTCCAGACCGTGAAGAGCATGAATATGTGTTTCTTCTACAAATCTGAGCTTTGGGTCAAAAGTTTCCTTTTCTGGCTGAATTGAGCCCTACTGCCAATTCTGAGAGGCACTTTGGTCTAACTCCTCAGGTAAAGCTCGTACTTGAAAATTGAATCTGTTTTTGTGCTTTTCAGACCGTGAGGAGCATGAATATGTGTTTCTTCTGCAAATCTGAGCTCTGGGTCAAAAGTTTCCTTTTCTGGCTGAATTGAGCCCTACTGCCAATTCTGAGATGCACTTTAGTCTAACTCCTCAGGGAAAGCTCGTACATGAAAATTGAATCTGATTTTGTGCTTTTCAGACCGTGAGGAGCATGAATATGTGTTTCTTCTACAAATCTGAGATTTGGGTCAAAAGTTTCCTTTTCTGGCTGAATTGAGCCCTACTGACAAAACTGAGGTGCACTTTTTACTAACTCTTCCGGGAAAGCTCGTGCTTGAAAATTGAAGGAGTTTTTGTGCTTTTCAGACCGTGAAGAGCATGAATATGTGTTTCTTCTGGAAATCTGAGCTCTGTATCAAAAGTTAGGTTTTCTGGCTGAATTGAGCCCTACTGCCAATTCTGAGATTCAGTTTGGTCTAACTCCTCAGGGAAAGCTCGTACTTGAAAATTGAACCTGTTTTTGTACTTTTCAGACCGTGAGGAGCATGAATATGTGTTTCTTCTACAAATCTGAGCTTTGGGTCAAAAGTTTCCTTTTCTGGCTGAATTGAGCCCTACTGCCAAATCTGAGGTGCACTTTGTACTAACTCTTCCGGGAAAGCTCGTGCTTGAAAATTGAAGGAGTTTTTGTGCTTTTCAGACCGTGAAGAGCATGAATATCTGTTTCTTCTGCAAATCTGAGCTCTGTATCAAAAGTTACGTTTTCTGGCTGAATTGAGCCCTACTGCCAATTCTGAGATGCACTTAGGTCTAACTCCTCAGGGAAAGCTCATACTTGAAAATTGAACCTGTTTTTGTGCTTTTCAGACCGTGAGGAGCATGAATATGTGTTTCTTCTACAAATCTGAGCTTGGGTCAAAAGTTTCCTTTTCTGGCTGAATTGAGCCCTACTGCCAAAACTGAGGTGCACTTTGTACTAACTCTTCCGGGAAAGCTCGTGCTTGAAAATTGAAGGAGTTTTTGTGCTTTCCAGACCGTGAAGAGCATGAATATGTGTTTCTTCTACAAATGTGAGCTTTGGGTCAAAAGTTTCCTTTTCTGGCTGAATTGAGCCCTACTGCCAATTCTGAGATGCACTTTGGTCTAACTACTCAGGTAAAGCTCGTACTTGAAAATTGAATCTGTTTTTGTGCTTTTTTGACCGTGAGGAGCATGAATATGTGTTTCTTCTACAAATCTGAGCTTTGGGTCAAAAGTTTCCTTTTCTGGCTGAATTGAGCCCCACTGCCAATTCTGAGATGAACTTTGCTCTAACTCCTCAGAGAAAGCTCGTACTTGAAAATTGAATCTGTTTTTGTGCTTTTCAGACCGTGAGGAGCATGAATATGTGTTTCTTCTGCAAATCTGAGCTCTGTATCAAAAGTTACGTTTTCTGGCTGAATTGAGCCCTACTGCCAATTCTGAGATGCACTTTGGTCTAACTCCTCAGGTAAAGCTCGTACTTGAAAATTGAATCTGTTTTTGTGCTTTTCAGACCGTGAGGAGCATGAATATATGTTTCTTCTGCAAATCTGAGCTCTGGGTCAAAAGTTTCCTTTTCTGGCTGAATTGAGCCCTACTGCCAATTCTGAGATGCACTTTAGTCTAACTCCTCAGGGAAAGCTCGTACATAAAAATTGAATCTGTTTTTGTGCTTTTCAGACCGTGAGGAGCATGAATATGTTTTTCTTCTGCAAATCTAAGCTCTGGGTCAAAATTTCCTTTTCTCCTGAATTGAGCCCTACTGCCAATTCTGAGATGCACTTAGGTCTAACTCCTCAGGGAAAGCTCATACTTGAAAATTGAACCTGTTTTTGTGCTTTTCAGACCGTGAGGAGCATGAATATGTGTTTCTTCTACAAATCTGAGCTTGGGTCAAAAGTTTCCTTTTCTGGCTGAATTGAGCCCTACTGCCAAAACTGAGGTGCACTTTGTACTAACTCTTCCGGGAAAGCTCGTGCTTGAAAATTGAAGGAGTTTTTGTGCTTTCCAGACCGTGAAGAGCATGAATATGTGTTTCTTCTACAAATCTGAGCTTTGGGTCAAAAGTTTCCTTTTCTGGCTGAATTGAGCCCTACTGCCAATTCTGAGATGCACTTTGGTCTAACTCCTCAGGGAAAGCTCGTACATGAAAATTGAATCTGTTTTTGTGCTTTTCAGACCGTGAGGAGCATGAATATGTTTTTCTTCTGCAAATCTTAGCTCTGGGTCAAAAGTTTCCTTTTCTCCTGAATTGAGCCCTACTGCCAATTCTGAGGTGCACTTTGTACTAACTCTTCCGGGAAAGCTCGTGCTTGAAAATTGAAGGAGTTTTTGTGCTTTTCAGACCGTGAAGAGCATGAATATGTGTTTCTTCTGCAAATCTGAGCTCTGTATCAAAAGTTACGTTTTCTGGCTGAATTGAGCCCTACTGCCAATTCTGAGATGCACTTTGGTCTAACTCCTCAGGGAAAGCTCATACTTGAAAATTGAATCTGTTTTTGTGCTTTTCAGACCGTGAGGAGCATGAATATGTTTTTCTTCTGCAAATCTAAGCTCTGGGTCAAAATTTCCTTTTCTCCTGAATTGAGCCCTACTGCCAATTCTGAGATGCACTTAGGTCTAACTCCTCAGGGAAAGCTCATACTTGAAAATTGAACCTGTTTTTGTGCTTTTCAGACCGTGAGGAGCATGAATATGTGTTTCTTCTACAAATCTGAGCTTGGGTCAAAAGTTTCCTTTTCTGGCTGAATTGAGCCCTACTGCCAAAACTGAGGTGCACTTTGTACTAACTCTTCCGGGAAAGCTCGTGCTTGAAAATTGAAGGAGTTTTTGTGCTTTCCAGACCGTGAAGAGCATGAATATGTGTTTCTTCTACAAATCTGAGCTTTGGGTCAAAAGTTTCCTTTTCTGGCTGAATTGAGCCCTACTGCCAATTCTGAGAGGCACTTTGGTCTAACTCCTCAGGTAAAGCTCGTACTTGAAAATTGAATCTGTTTTTGTGCTTTTCAGACCGTGAGGAGCATGAATATGTGTTTCTTCTGCAAATCTGAGCTCTGGGTCAAAAGTTTCCTTTTCTGGCTGAATTGAGCCCTACTGCCAATTCTGAGATGCACTTTAGTCTAACTCCTCAGGGAAAGCTCGTACATGAAAATTGAATCTGATTTTGTGCTTTTCAGACCGTGAGGAGCATGAATATGTGTTTCTTCTACAAATCTGAGATTTGGGTCAAAAGTTTCCTTTTCTGGCTGAATTGAGCCCTACTGACAAAACTGAGGTGCACTTTTTACTAACTCTTCCGGGAAAGCTCGTGCTTGAAAATTGAAGGAGTTTTTGTGCTTTTCAGACCGTGAAGAGCATGAATATGTGTTTCTTCTGGAAATCTGAGCTCTGTATCAAAAGTTAGGTTTTCTGGCTGAATTGAGCCCTACTGCCAATTCTGAGATTCAGTTTGGTCTAACTCCTCAGGGAAAGCTCGTACTTGAAAATTGAACCTGTTTTTGTACTTTTCAGACCGTGAGGAGCATGAATATGTGTTTCTTCTACAAATCTGAGCTTTGGGTCAAAAGTTTCCTTTTCTGGCTGAATTGAGCCCTACTGCCAAATCTGAGGTGCACTTTGTACTAACTCTTCCGGGAAAGCTCGTGCTTGAAAATTGAAGGAGTTTTTGTGCTTTTCAGACCGTGAAGAGCATGAATATCTGTTTCTTCTGCAAATCTGAGCTCTGTATCAAAAGTTACGTTTTCTGGCTGAATTGAGCCCTACTGCCAATTCTGAGATGCACTTAGGTCTAACTCCTCAGGGAAAGCTCATACTTGAAAATTGAACCTGTTTTTGTGCTTTTCAGACCGTGAGGAGCATGAATATGTGTTTCTTCTACAAATCTGAGCTTGGGTCAAAAGTTTCCTTTTCTGGCTGAATTGAGCCCTACTGCCAAAACTGAGGTGCACTTTGTACTAACTCTTCCGGGAAAGCTCGTGCTTGAAAATTGAAGGAGTTTTTGTGCTTTCCAGACCGTGAAGAGCATGAATATGTGTTTCTTCTACAAATCTGAGCTTTGGGTCAAAAGTTTCCTTTTCTGGCTGAATTGAGCCCTACTGCCAATTCTGAGATGCACTTTGGTCTAACTACTCAGGTAAAGCTCGTACTTGAAAATTGAATCTGTTTTTGTGCTTTTTTGACCGTGAGGAGCATGAATATGTGTTTCTTCTACAAATCTGAGCTTTGGGTCAAAAGTTTCCTTTTCTGGCTGAATTGAGCCCCACTGCCAATTCTGAGATGAACTTTGCTCTAACTCCTCAGAGAAAGCTCGTACTTGAAAATTGAATCTGTTTTTGTGCTTTTCAGACCGTGAGGAGCATGAATATGTGTTTCTTCTGCAAATCTGAGCTCTGTATCAAAAGTTACGTTTTCTGGCTGAATTGAGCCCTACTGCCAATTCTGAGATGCACTTTGGTCTAACTCCTCAGGTAAAGCTCGTACTTGAAAATTGAATCTGTTTTTGTGCTTTTCAGACCGTGAGGAGCATGAATATATGTTTCTTCTGCAAATCTGAGCTCTGGGTCAAAAGTTTCCTTTTCTGGCTGAATTGAGCCCTACTGCCAATTCTGAGATGCACTTTAGTCTAACTCCTCAGGGAAAGCTCGTACATAAAAATTGAATCTGTTTTTGTGCTTTTCAGACCGTGAGGAGCATGAATATGTTTTTCTTCTGCAAATCTAAGCTCTGGGTCAAAATTTCCTTTTCTCCTGAATTGAGCCCTACTGCCAATTCTGAGATGCACTTAGGTCTAACTCCTCAGGGAAAGCTCATACTTGAAAATTGAACCTGTTTTTGTGCTTTTCAGACCGTGAGGAGCATGAATATGTGTTTCTTCTACAAATCTGAGCTTGGGTCAAAAGTTTCCTTTTCTGGCTGAATTGAGCCCTACTGCCAAAACTGAGGTGCACTTTGTACTAACTCTTCCGGGAAAGCTCGTGCTTGAAAATTGAAGGAGTTTTTGTGCTTTCCAGACCGTGAAGAGCATGAATATGTGTTTCTTCTACAAATCTGAGCTTTGGGTCAAAAGTTTCCTTTTCTGGCTGAATTGAGCCCTACTGCCAATTCTGAGATGCACTTTGGTCTAACTCCTCAGGGAAAGCTCGTACATGAAAATTGAATCTGTTTTTGTGCTTTTCAGACCGTGAGGAGCATGAATATGTTTTTCTTCTGCAAATCTTAGCTCTGGGTCAAAAGTTTCCTTTTCTCCTGAATTGAGCCCTACTGCCAATTCTGAGGTGCACTTTGTACTAACTCTTCCGGGAAAGCTCGTGCTTGAAAATTGAAGGAGTTTTTGTGCTTTTCAGACCGTGAAGAGCATGAATATGTGTTTCTTCTGCAAATCTGAGCTCTGTATCAAAAGTTACGTTTTCTGGCTGAATTGAGCCCTACTGCCAATTCTGTGATGCACTTTGGTCTAACTCCTCAGGGAAAGCTCGTACTTGAAAATTGAATCTGTTTTTGTGCTTTTCAGACCGTGAGGAGCATGAATATGTGTTTCTTCTACAAATCTGAGCTTTGGGTCAAAAGTTTCCTTTTCTGGCTGAATTGAGCCCTACTGCCAAATCTGAGGTGCACTTTGTACTAACTCTTCCGGGAGAGCTCGTGCTTGAAAATTGAAGGAGTTTTTGTGCTTTTCAGACCGTGAAGAGCATGAATATGTGTTTCTTCTGCAAATCTGAGCTCTTTATCAAAAGTTACGTTTTCTGCTGAATTGAGCCCTACTGCCAATTCTGAGATGCACTTAGGTCTAACTCCTCAGGGAAAGCTCATACTTGAAAAATGAACCTGTTTTTGTGCTTTTCAGACCGTGAGGAGCATGAATATGTGTTTCTTCTACAAATCTGAGCTTGGGTCAAAAGTTTCCTTTTCTGGCTGAATTGAGCCCTACTGCCAAAACTGAGGTGCACTTTGTACTAACCCTTCCGGGAAAGCTCGTGCTTGAAAATTGAAGGAGTTTTTGTGCTTTTCAGACCGTGAAGAGCATGAATATGTGTTTCTTCTGGAAATCTGAGCTCTGTATCAAAAGTTGCGTTTTCTGGCTGAATTGAGCCCTACTGCCAATTCTGTGATGCACTTTGGTCTAACTCCTCAGGGAAAGCTCGTACTTGAAAATTGAATCTGTTTTTGTGCTTTTAAAACCGTGAGGAGCATGAATATGTGTTTCTTCTACAAATGTGAGCTCTGGGTCCAAAGTTACGTTTTCTGCCTGAATTTAGCCCTACTGCCAATTCTGAGATGCACTTTGGTCTAATTCCTCAGGGAAAGCTCGTACATGAAAATTGAATCTTTTTTGTGCTTTTCAGACCGTGAGGAGCATGAATATATTTTTCTTCTGCAAATCTGAGCTCTTTATCAAAAGTTACGTTTTCTGGCTGAATTGAGCCCTACTGCCAATTCTGATATGCACTTTGGTCTAACTCCTCAGGTAAAGCTCGTACTTGAAAATTGAATCTGTTTTTGTGCTTTTCAGACCTTGAGGAGCATGAATATATTTTTCTTCTGCAAATCTGAGCTCTTTATCAAAAGTTACGTTTTCTGGCTGAATTGAGCCCTACTGCCAATTCTGAGATGCACTTTGGTCTAACTCCTCAGGGAAAGCTCGTACTTGAAAATTGAATCTGTTTTTGTGCTTTTCAGACCGTGAGGAGCATGAATATGTGTTTCTTCTACAAATCTGAGCTTTGGGTCAAAAGTTTCCTTTTCTGGCTGAATTGAGCCCTACTGCCAAATCTGAGGTGCACTTTGTACTAACTCTTCCGGGAAAGCTCGTGCTTGAAAATTGAAGGAGTTTTTGTGCTTTTCAGACCGTGAAGCGCATGAATATGTGTTTCTTCTGCAAATCTGAGCTCTGGGTCAAAAGTTTCCTTTTCTGGCTGTATTGAGCCCTACTGCCAATTCTGAGATGCACTTTGGTCTAATTCCTCAGGGAAAGCTCGTTCATGAAAATTGAATCTGTTTTTGTGCTTTTCAGACCGTGAGGAGCATGAATATATTTTTATTCTGCAAATCTGAGCTCTTTATCAAAAGTTACGTTTTCTGGCTGAATTGAGCCCTACTGCCAATTCTGAGATGCACTTTGGTCCAACTCCTCAGGTAAAGCTCGTACTTGAAAATTGAATCTGTTTTTGTGCTTTTCAGACCGTGAGGAGCATGAATATGTGTTTCTTCTACAAATCTGAGCTTTGGGTCAAAAGTTTCCTTTTCTGGCTGAATTGAGCCCCACTGCCAATTCTGAGATGAACTTTGCTCTAACTCCTCAGAGAAAGCTCGTACTTAAAAATTGAATCTGTTTTTGTGCTTTTCAGACCGTGAGGAGCATGAATATGCATTTCTTCTGCAAATCTGAGCTCTGTATCAAACGTTACGTTTTCTGGCTGAATTGAGCCCTACTGCCAATTCTGAGAAGCAGTTTGGTCTAACTCCTCAGGGAAAGCTCATACGTGAAAATTGAATCTGTTTTTGTGCTTTTCAGACCGTGAGGAGCATGAATATGTGTTTCTTCTGCAAATCTGAGCTCTGGGTCAAAAGTTTCGTTTTCTCCTAAATTGAGCCCTACTGCCAATTCTGAGATGCACTTAGGTCTAACGCCTCAGGTAAAGCTCGTACTTGAAAATTGAATCTGTTTTTGTGCTTTTCAGACCGTGAGGAGCATGAATATGTGTTTCTTCTAGAAATCTGAGCTTCGGGTCAAAAGTTTCCTTTTCTGGCTGAATTGAGCCCTACTGACAAAACTGAGGTGCACTTTGTACTAACTCTTCCGGGAAAGCTCGTGCTTGAAAATTGAAGGAGTTTTTGTGCTTTTCAGACCGTGAAGAGCATGAATATGTGTTTCTTCTGGAAATCTGAGCTCTGTATCAAAAGTTACGTTTTCTGGCTGAATTGAGTCCTACTGCCAATTCTGAGATTCAGTTTGGTCTAACTCCTCAGGTAAAGCTCGTACTTGAAAATTGAACCTGTTTTTGTACTTTTCAGACCGTGAGGAGCATGAATATGTGTTTCTTCTACAAATCTGAGCTTTGGGTCAAAAGTTTCCTTTTCTGGCTGAATTGAGCCCTACTGCCAAATCTGAGGTGCACTTTGTACTAACTCTTCCGGGAAAGCTCGTGCTTGAAAATTGAAGGAGTTTTTGTGCTTTCCAGACCGTGAAGAGCATGAATATGTGTTTCTTCTACAAATCTGAGCTTTGGGTCAAAAGTTTCCTTTTCTGGCTGAATTGAGCCCTACTGCCAATTCTGAGATGCACTTTGGTCTAACTCCTCAGGGAAAGCTCGTACATGAAAATTGAATCTGTTTTTGTGCTTTTCAGACCGTGAGGAGCATGAATATGTGTTTCTTCTGCAAATCTGAGCTCTTTATCAAAAGTTACGTTTTCTGCTGAATTGAGCCCTACTGCCAATTCTGAGATGCACTTAGGTCTAACTCCTCAGGGAAAGCTCATACTTGAAAAATGAACCTGTTTTTGTGCTTTTCAGACCGTGAGGAGCATGAATATGTGTTTCTTCTACAAATCTGAGCTTGGGTCAAAAGTTTCCTTTTCTGGCTGAATTGAGCCCTACTGCCAAAACTGAGGTGCACTTTGTACTAACCCTTCCGGGAAAGCTCGTGCTTGAAAATTGAAGGAGTTTTTGTGCTTTTCAGACCGTGAAGAGCATGAATATGTGTTTCTTCTGGAAATCTGAGCTCTGTATCAAAAGTTGCGTTTTCTGGCTGAATTGAGCCCTACTGCCAATTCTGTGATGCACTTTGGTCTAACTCCTCAGGGAAAGCTCGTACTTGAAAATTGAATCTGTTTTTGTGCTTTTAAAACCGTGAGGAGCATGAATATGTGTTTCTTCTACAAATGTGAGCTCTGGGTCCAAAGTTACGTTTTCTGCCTGAATTTAGCCCTACTGCCAATTCTGAGATGCACTTTGGTCTAATTCCTCAGGGAAAGCTCGTACATGAAAATTGAATCTTTTTTTGTGCTTTTCAGACCGTGAGGAGCATGAATATATTTTTCTTCTGCAAATCTGAGCTCTTTATCAAAAGTTACGTTTTCTGGCTGAATTGAGCCCTACTGCCAATTCTGATATGCACTTTGGTCTAACTCCTCAGGTAAAGCTCGTACTTGAAAATTGAATCTGTTTTTGTGCTTTTCAGACCTTGAGGAGCATGAATATATTTTTCTTCTGCAAATCTGAGCTCTTTATCAAAAGTTACGTTTTCTGGCTGAATTGAGCCCTACTGCCAATTCTGAGATGCACTTTGGTCTAACTCCTCAGGTAAAGCTCGTACTTGAAAATTGAATCTGTTTTTGTGCTTTTCAGACCGTGAGGAGCATGAATATGTGTTTCTTCTACAAATCTGAGCTTTGGGTCAAAAGTTTCCTTTTCTGGCTGAATTGAGCCCTACTGCCAAATCTGAGGTGCACTTTGTACTAACTCTTCCGGGAAAGCTCGTGCTTGAAAATTGAAGGAGTTTTTGTGCTTTTCAGACCGTGAAGCGCATGAATATGTGTTTCTTCTGCAAATCTGAGCTCTGGGTCAAAAGTTTCCTTTTCTGGCTGTATTGAGCCCTACTGCCAATTCTGAGATGCACTTTGGTCTAATTCCTCAGGGAAAGCTCGTTCATGAAAATTGAATCTGTTTTTGTGCTTTTCAGACCGTGAGGAGCATGAATATATTTTTATTCTGCAAATCTGAGCTCTTTATCAAAAGTTACGTTTTCTGGCTGAATTGAGCCCTACTGCCAATTCTGAGATGCACTTTGGTCCAACTCCTCAGGTAAAGCTCGTACTTGAAAATTGAATCTGTTTTTGTGCTTTTCAGACCGTGAGGAGCATGAATATGTGTTTCTTCTACAAATCTGAGCTTTGGGTCAAAAGTTTCCTTTTCTGGCTGAATTGAGCCCCACTGCCAATTCTGAGATGAACTTTGCTCTAACTCCTCAGAGAAAGCTCGTACTTAAAAATTGAATCTGTTTTTGTGCTTTTCAGACCGTGAGGAGCATGAATATGCATTTCTTCTGCAAATCTGAGCTCTGTATCAAACGTTACGTTTTCTGGCTGAATTGAGCCCTACTGCCAATTCTGAGAAGCAGTTTGGTCTAACTCCTCAGGGAAAGCTCATACGTGAAAATTGAATCTGTTTTTGTGCTTTTCAGACCGTGAGGAGCATGAATATGTGTTTCTTCTGCAAATCTGAGCTCTGGGTCAAAAGTTTCGTTTTCT
>NW_027257101.1:40000-45324 GCF_029215685.1 Pituophis catenifer annectens | reverse complement strand
AACCAAGATGGAATGATGGCTTCTATTAACTGGGTTTTATTGCTGGGTCGCTTCTGACTAACAAGTTTCTTTAGTCGGCTCCATAGATATTCAATTGGCTTAAGGCAGGGGTGACATCCAGCAGGTTCTGACAGGTTCTGGAGAACCGATAGCGGAAATTTTGAGCAGTTCGGAGAACCGGTAGTGGAAATTTTGAGTAGTTTGGAGAACCAGCAAATACCACCTCTGGCTGGCCCCAAAGTGGGGTGGGAATGGAGATTTTGCAGTATCCTTCCCCTGCCACACCCACCAAGCCATGCTCACAGAACCGGTAGTAAAAAAAAATTGGATTTCACCATTGGGTTAAGGTCTGGGCTATTCCCAGGCCATTCCAACAGTGGAATACGATTATCTTGAAACTCCCCCAAAAAGTGGTGTTATTAGCCATCAATCCTCAAAAATACATTTTTCCCAAAAGGTTTCCACCATTTTGGCCACTACTGTATGTCCTTTTGGCTTGATTCTTCAACCCAAAAATCTTCTCCTTTATTTAGAAGACCAATTCTTGATGAACATTTAAACCCATTTTTTCTATCATTCAGATAGAACCCATCTTGGCTGGGTCAGAAGAGGAGATATTATGTTCGGAATTGAATTCAAGAAAAAGGCTACAAAGCTCCATTCAGAAGAACTGAGCTTCCCCGATTGTCCACTTACCAGTTTCTTCGTCGCAGAGATGCTCGCACGCGTCCGTCGTTCTCTGCCCACAAAGATCACGGATCCATGGCGAGGTGGCATTGATTTGATAATACAGGGAGAGCTTTGCAGGATTCAGCCAGTCGGAGATGTCCAAGTAGCTGCCCTCACTCACAACAAAACTGCTTCCTGCAAGACAAAAAGAAAGAAGGTGAGGCAGAAAAAGATGGATCTTGAACACTGGGCCCTGTCTAACAAAATGAAATTCAACATAGAGAAAAGTAAAGTCTTACACTTAGGCAAGAAAAACCAAAAGTACACATATAATCACCAAGATGTGGGGTGAGTTCTAGTCCCACCTTAGCCATGAAATCCGGCTGGGTGAATTTGGGCCAATCACTGTTGTGACTTAGGCTTACTGAGTCATTACAAGGCACAATTAGTCCCAAATAAACCTATTTTATTGTAACAGCTGAGGATTGCATTCATTCCCAGCTGAGTCCCAATTAGTTGCAAAACAAGTCCTTCGGAAGTAGTCCTTTGGGATAATCACCAACCTTTATCTTCTTTGACACCCTGCCAGAGGCAAAGCCCCATGAAGTTCAGAAACAAACAAGAGATGCCGACTGGAAACAGAGTTAGCAACATTGCTTTCCTGAAAAAAGGCCCAAGTGCCTTTGTTTCTTTTTTAAGCCTTATGGGAGGGGCCAATCATCTCCTGGCCTTACTCCTGAGTCGTCCCTTTTGCTTTAGCTGCTCTTGCCTTCTGGCATCTCTGCGCATGCGTGCACTAGGAACAGGCTTCTCCTGTTCTTCTGCCTCTCTGCTGTCTGACTCTGAGGGCTCTGGAGTCTGTGCATCGCACCTGGATGGCCCTGGCCCCATCTCTGCCTCCGACGCACAGCTCTCGTCCAGGCCTTCCCCAGACTCCAGGACTGGCCCATGTTCCTCCCCAGCCTCCTCACTGTCCGACTCTGCTGCCAGCTCCACAGAGGTGGCGGATGACAACAATCACCAGGACACTGTGAGTTCTAGTCCTGTTCACAAGGTTTGTTGAGGAGAAAATAGGAGAAGGAAGGTGTGTTGGAAATATTCACCACCAGGAGTTATTTGTAAAAAAAAAAAAAAAAAAATTAGGATACAACTGAACAAACTTCACGGTTTTTAAAAAAACCTTCTTTCATCTTCATCTCCCCCAGAACACAAACACAACTGTGCAGTATGCACAACAACAAAGATACAATAGTGCAGGAGTAGCACAGCAACTGGAAAGTTTGCGAGTTTGAAGGAATCACCAATTAGCAAATGTTTATATGTATGCTAGTCACAAGACTGGTGACCAATCTCAGCATGATGAATATTTAATTCTTAAAAGTAGAGTGGGGGTTTTTTTTAATGCAGAGTTGACCACAATGTTGAAAAAAATTAATGATTGCTGGGTATATGTCTTCGTGTGTGTTCTCACACACACACAGACATTGTACATCCATACTGAAAGGGCAAAAAAATGTTTTCTCCCATCGCTTGGCAAATATACATCTTCTAATTAGGCAAATGTATTTTCAGTTTTCCTTATCTAGTATCAGACAGCCAGTCTAATAAGGGCAGGGGAGGAGAGATTTTTACAAATGTTTGCATCCTCATTAACCCTGATCTTCAATTACACTGATTATGAGGCTGTTTTCAAATGCTGTGACAGAGATCAGAGCTGAAATGCAGAGAGGAGGAGAGGAAGGAAGGAAGGAAGGAAGGAAGGAAGGAAGGAAGGTGGGAAGAAAAAGAGGAGGAGGAAGAGGGAAGGAAGGAGATGGAGAAGGTAGGAAGATGGGAGGGAGTGGAGGAAGAAAAGAGGAAAGAAGGAAGAAAGGAAAGTGGGAAGGAAAAGAGGAGGAGGAAGAGGGAAGGAAGGAGATGGAGAAGGTAGGAAGATGGGAGGAGGGAGGAAGAAAAGAGGAAAGAAGGAAGAAAGGAAAGTGGGAAGGAAAAGAGGAGGAGGAAGAGGGAAGGAAGGAGATAGAGAAGGTAGGAAGGTGGGAGGGAGGGAGGGAGGGAGGAAGAAAAGAGGAAAGAAGGAAGGAAGGAAAGTGGAAAGGAGAAGAGGAGGAGGAAGAATAGAATAGAATAGAATAGAATAGAATAGAATAGAATAGAATAGAATAGAATAGAATAGAATAGAATAATATTTGGAAGGGACCTTGGAGGTCTTCTAGTCCAACCCCCTGCTTAGGCAGGAAACCCTACACCACTTTAGACAAATGGTTATCCAACCTCTTCTTAAAAACTTCCAGTGTTGGAGCATTCACAAATTCACAATTGAGTACATTGTTTTCTTTATGTATATAAATCAACATTAGAATCATATGTATGAACAGTAAATTGATGTAAGGGAGAAAAACGGATATGTAAAAAATGTTTACTGATGTGAAAATGTTGAAAAGAAGAAAATTGTAAAAAATTCTTTTTTTTAAAAAAAACTGTTTAATAAAAATTATTTTTTTTAAAAAAAAAAAGAAGACGACCAGCGATGGCTGAATTAATTATAAGGAGCTATTTTTTTAAACTGTTTAATATTTTTTTTTATTTTTTTTAATTAGGGATCTTACCAGAAACATATAACAGAGAATTGAGTTACCTGATTGTGAATGTATTGACAGCGGCTAGAATTGTGTTTGCTAAAAATTGGAAAAATGAGGAAATGCTCAAACAAGATGAAAGTTATTAGGAAAATTATGGAATGTGCTGAAATGAGCAAATTGACATTTGAAATTAGAGAACAGGAAGATAAACAATACTATAAGATATGGGATTTATTTTATCAATGGCTAGATAATAAAACATGGAAATGAAATATGAAATGGATGTTATCATACAATATATGGAAATGATTTTAATGGGATGAAAATGCCATTGTTAAATGAATGACAAAATTAGAATAATGATATAAAGATATATGTTAGATTGATAATACGAGAAATTAGAGAATTTGTAATGATGAATATGAGATGAAGCACAAAAGATTTGTAACCGACCGACACACTATTTGTAATTGGAATGGATGTGGATATTTTTATGTTTTGTTTAAAAATAAAAAATAAAAATTCGAAATATAGATAGATAGATAGATAGATAGATAGATAGATAGATAGATAGATAGATATACCAAATATATTTTACTGATAAAGAAATAAAGGGAGACTGGTATAGATCTATTTCAAGCTTCTTAGCTCTCATCAGCCAGCCTTACCCTGTATCTCTCTCTCTCTCTCTCTCTCTCTCTCTCTCTCTCTCTCTCTCTCTCTCTCTCTCTATATATATATATATATATATATATATATATATATATATATATATATATATATATATATATATATAAAAGAAGATGACCAGTGAGAGCTGAATTAATTCTAAGAAGCTATTTTTTAATTTAATTTTATTTTTTTGAATGCACAGGAGAACTCAGAGCCTCCAGCGCAACTGATTCTCCATTGTACGGAAGTCCATGGGGATATCTTGATATAGTTTGTTTTGTTATATGATTTCCCCCTTCCCCTTAGGTCCCCCACTCTCTCTCCAACTCAAATTTATATCAAAGCAAAGTTGGCTGCAACAGCTTCAGAAGTTCAAACACCTGAGCCACAGGTTTCCATCACAGTTCAGGCACTTCGTTTTGAAGCGTCTACAAAGAGAGGTTTGAAGTTCTTGACATTTGAGAAAAACGTGTATTTTAGAGAACAAAAAAAAAAAAGAAGAGATAAAACATGGCAAGACTTTGTTCCTTTCCCTTGTTAAATATTGTTAAGAGGCAAAAAAAGACACAGCCAAAAGTACCCCACTCTCTCTTTCCATTTTTTCTTTTCTCCCCACCTCTTATGCACATACACATTCGGTTTTACTCTAGCTTTCCATGGGATTATGTTTTCCTCTCCTTCTTTAATGGGTTAAAAAAAAAAAAAGCCTTACGATTTAAATAAATTCATTTCTAAGTGGATGTTCCAGCAATACACACATTAAAAATTGTGACCAGCCTAAAATGTAGAGAAATAAAACCATGTGGACCAAACGAAAGCGGTACGCGAAAGATTTATTGTTCGTAACATGTTCTGTTCAATAGCGTGGGACTCAATATCTCAAAGGACTCAAGAGTTGTGGGGGCAAAGTGGTTAGAATGCAACATTGCAGGCTGACTCTGCCCACTGCCAGTAGTTTGATCCTGACCGGCTCAAGGTAGACTTCCTTCCCTTCTTTCCCTTCCTTCCTTCTTTCTCTCCCTCTTCCTTCCTTCCTTCCTTCCTTCCTTCCTTCCTTCCTTCCTTCCTTCCTTCCTTCGCCTGGTGGCATAGTGATTAGAATGCAGTATTGCAGGTTAATTCTGCCCATTGCCAGCAGTCTGATCCTGACCAGCTCAAGGTAGACTCAGCCTTTCATCCTTCTGAGTTCAATAAAATGAGGACCCAGATTGTTGGGCTCTGTAAACTGCTTAGAGAGGGCTGTAGAGCACTGTGAAGCAGTATATAAGTCTAAGTGCTACTGTTGTTGTCCTTCCTTCCTTCCTTCCTTCCTTCCTTCCTTCCTTCCTTCCTTCCTTCCTTCCTTCCTTCCTTCCTTCCTTCCTTCCTTCCTGTGCAATCATTAAAATGCAGTATGGCAGG
>NW_027257101.1:0-35000 GCF_029215685.1 Pituophis catenifer annectens | reverse complement strand
GGGGCGGGGCACTCTCCTCCCGAATTGTTGGGTCGGCCTGTGCTGTTCTTGCCTTCTCTCCACTCTCCATGCTCGGAGATCAGGAGGAGGTGGTCCTTGCTCAGTGCCTGAGCTCCATTGCTCCTCGTGTCCGCTGCTTGCCCTCTCTCAGCCATCCTGCCCCTGTTCCATTTTGCTGATGCATTTTGCTTCTTTAAAAAAACAAACTAAACCAAAACAAAATCCTTTGTGCTCCATCTGTCACACAGAAAGCAAGATAAAACAAAACGAATGATCAATGTTGTATTTATTTTGTACTTCCCAACTTGGATCTGCTTCAGAGGCCTCACGTCAGCTCGGAGTTCTCAGCCACTGCCCTGGCTGGCTAAGATATATTGGAAATTGGCTCAACGCGAGTCAGGAGACGGAGCAACTGTAATCTTCCTTGTCAACAGTCAAACAAGATAACATCTGGCGCTGCTCCACCAAAAATGTGGCTTGCCCTAATTCTACGTCCATTGGGATGGCCACCAGCTGCCCCTGGAAGGTTGGTGGAGCAGCTGTACAAACCTAGAAACTATTTAAACAGTGAAAGAGCCAGGAGAGGGAGGGAAGGAAAAGAGAGGATGGGAATGGGTCACACTGCAAAAGTTGTGGCTGATTGAAGGAGATAATTGCTGGAAAAAAAACAGATAAAGCAGTTGTCCCTATTAATGCAATGAAAACAGGCCTCAAATGTTTACATCGGGGAACTGGTGAACACATTCGTCTTTAATAAAACTTTGTCTGCTAGCTCATCTCTTGCATTTCATTCGGATTGGTTTTGGTCTTCAGTTGCCTTTCTGCAAGACACCTACCCCCCCAAAATAACATTGTCAGGGAGAATTGTGGGGTCCTTGGTGCTCTCTGAGCTTGGTGGTTTTCTTGCAGACGTTTTCATTACCCAACTAGATAACATCATGAGGAGGAGGAGGAGGAGGAGGAGGAGGAGGAGGAGGAGGAGGAGGAGGAGGACAACGACTGTGGGCTCCTTGGTACTCTCTGAGCTTGGTGGTTTCTTGCAGACATTTTCATTACCCAACTAGGTAACATCATCAGTGAGAGGAGGAGGAGGAGGAGGAGGAGGAGGAGGAGGAGGAGGGGGAGGAGGAGGAGGAGGAGGAGCCTGGTGGTTTTCTTGCAGACGTTTTCATTACCCAACTAGGTAACATCATCAGTGCAAGGAGGAGGAGGAGGAGAAGGAGGACTGTGGGCTCTTTGGTACTCTCTGAGCTTGGTGGTTTTCTTGCAGATATTTAATTACCCAACTAGGTAACATCATCAGTGCAAGGAGGAGGAGGAGGAAGAGGAAGAGGAGGACTGTGGGCTCTTTGGTACTCTCTGAGCTTTATAGTTTTCTTGCAGATGTTTAATTACCAAACTAGGTAATATCATCAGTGGGAGGATTATTATTGTTGTTTTTGTTGTTGTTGTTGTTGTTGTTGTTGTTATGTCTTTGGTGCTCTCTGAGTTGAGTTCTTTTCTTGCGGACATTTCATTGCCAAACTAGATAACATCATCAGCGCAAGAAGGAACTGTATATAAACACAGAGCAAACCCCACTCTCTCCTAAGACTGATCATGTTACCTAGTTGGGTAACGAAAGGCCTGCAAGCAAAGCACCAAGCTCGGAGAGCACCAGGTTCAACCCTGAGCAACAAACATACTCTTCTATCAACATCAGTGAGAATGATCGGATATTACCCCCAAGTTTAATCGGATCAGAAGAGCATGACTGCCCTCCCACCTGTTCGGCTATACATTTATCGGGCTTCTTTTGACTGGTGAACGTATGTTGACATCACAGGCTGAAGCAGCTTGATGGAGCCGTGCATGTATCAGAAGGATACAGGGGGTGGGGGGATTTTCTGCTAGGAAAATTATGCAGGGTGCAGAAGATTTCCATCAGAGCTGCCAATGAAATACCAATAAAACAGATTAATATCCCTTGGAAGAGGGGAGGAGGTGGGGCAGTCTCCAATCGAGACATAATGGCTTTTCAGAAGATGAAAAACACGAGGGACCCAAGTGAAATGGCACCAAGAATGAGAATGATCTCCGAAACGACACTTTTAAATACGGCTCTAAAACTGTGGGGAAGAGAAGTAACTTTTAATGGGCGGTTTGCAGGCTGAGCTGCCAAGGAGAATCGGAAATGTTAGCTTATTCTGGCCAAGAAAGCACGGAAAAAAACTCCTTTCTTTGCTTCAGTCGGGTTTAACAGATTAACAGAGTTGGAAGGGACCTTGTAGGTCATCTAGTCCAACCCCCCTGCCCAAGCAGGAGACCCTATACCCGTGATGGCGAACCTATGCCACAGGTGGCATCTGGAGCCATATCTGTGGACACGCGAATATTGCCCTAGCTCAGCTCCAGTGCGCGCCAACCAGCTGATTTTCGGGCCTTCCGGGCCCACTGGAAGTCAGGAAACGGGTTGTTTCTTGCCTCTGGAGGGCCTCTGGGAGAGTGGGGAAGGTTTAAACAGTTTTCTTTCTTCTAGCCGATCAGCTGGGACTTGGGAGGCAGCGAATAAATTGGGGGTGGGGCCAAATAAAAGGTAAGAATAATGTAGGGGCAGGCGGGACGGCCCAGCTCCCGAACAAAGAGAACCGGTTCGGTGACGTCATATTATCACCTCTACCGGTTCGGCCGAACCGGTCCAAACCGGGAGGAACCCACCACTGATTGTAACTGTAAATCGAGAACCATCTGTCCTAAGTTTTCCTGAGTGGACTAGATTTTTGGGTCTCAGCAGTATGCATCTGCATCAGAATTAACTCGCAGAACTTTAGGCTTTGGACATTAGTAACTGGAACTTGAGGGTTCCAGTATTTGAGGAGCTGCCACACACACAGAAGAACAGGAGCTAATTATTCTCTAAAGCACCAGAGGGCAGGACAAGAAACTAATGGATGGAAATTAAATCAAGGAGAGAAGCAATCTGGAATGGAGGAGAAACTTCCTGACAGTGAGGACAATTAACCAGTGGAACAGCTGGCCTTTGGAAATCGTGGGTGCTCTTATCACTAGAGGTTTTTCAGAAGAGACTGGACTGTCTGAAATGATATAGGCTCTCCTGCTTGAGCAGGGGGCTGGACTAGAAGACCTCCAAGGTCCCTTCCAGATTCTATTCTATTCTATTCTATTCTATTCTATTCTATTCTATTCTATTCTATTCTATTCTATTCTATTCTATTCCATTCCATTCCATTCCATTCTATATTCTATAATTCTAATTCCTTTCCCTTCCCTTCTATTTTTCATTATTCTATTCCTATTCCTATTCCTATTCCTATTCTAATTCTATAATTCTAATTCTATAAATCCAATTCCAATTCCAATTCAATTCCATTCCTAATTCTATAATTCTATAATTCTATAATTCTATAATTCTATAATTCTATAATTCTATAATTCTATAATTCTATAATTCTATAATTCTATAATTCTATAATTCTATAATTCTATAATTCTATAATTCTATAATTCTATAATTCTATAATTCTAATTCCATTCAATTCCAATTCCAATTCCAATAATTCAAATTCCCTTCCCTTCCCTTCCCTTCCCTTCCCTTCCCTTCCCTTCCCTTCCCTTCCCTTCCCTTCCCTTCCGTTCCATTCCCATTCCATTCCATTCCATTCCATTCCATTCCATTCCATTCCATTCTATTCTATTCTATTCTATTCTATTCTATTCTATTCACTGGGATGGGGTCCAGAAGAAACCTGCTTAAAACATACCACAGTGGGATTAACAATGTAGGTTTCTGCTCCTCGCTTCACTGAAAACGACGGGACACGTTTTTTAACAAAATGTTTATGTGCTTGGAGAAAACCAACGCGCCTCCAATGCTTTCGCTCCAGAAGGCCAGAAAAAAAAGCATTGATTTGCCCTCTCATCAGAGGCAAGAAAATGTACCAGCAGGAGAACAAAATAAATAAATAAATAAGGGAACCCGATGAAAAATTTAAAGTCTTCTGAAGCCTTCGGTTCCCATGTGGAAGAAGAAAATTGAATTTGCTCGGGTTTCTGCGAGGTTGTGTTTGATCAACATTGCAAGGGGTGGGCAGATAAGGTCATGGAAACTCCCGAAATATTGGAAGCAGGGAGCAATAAAGGGAAGCAGTGGTTTCTGGGAACTCCATCTTCCATCATCAAAAGCTGGTCTCTCCGTTGTCTGGCAAGTGGAAAACACACTTGAAATTAGACTTTTTTTTTTTCCGCAGAGGGAAAGTGTGTAAGATAGATTCTCACTCAGCTAAAGGCCATGGAAGGATACTGCCTGATCATTTGGGAAAACAGAAAGGACTTGACCTGTTGCTGTAGAAGTTTCTTTGAGTGCTTCCTTCTTTTTCTCCACTGATGGCTGCATTGCATCAAAGGATGAATTTGGTGCTTTAAGTTTTGCTAAAGTTTTTTTTTTTAAAGTTTTGTTTAAGTTTTTCTGACCCTGGCTGATTCTCCATCTGAAAAAAGTTTCGTAGGAAAGGTATTTTTTCAAGAGGCAACTGTTCTCATCCAACAAGCTTCTTCAGCTCTGGATGAGAAGTAAGCTGAAGACGTGTCTTGGATGAGAAGAAGCGAAATGTCTTCAAAGAAAAACCAGAAAGTCCAGTTTCCTCTTGGAAAAGCACCTCTGGGACAACCATGACCTGAATGATTGAGAATCTCCAAAGACATTTAGCTACGCCAGAACTGAAGAAGCTTCTTAGATGAGAAGCAAAAGGTCTTCAAAGAAAAACCAGAAAATCCCGTTGCCTCTTGGAAAAGCACTTTTGGGACAACCATGACCTGGATGACTGAGAATCTCGAGACTTTTATAGGAAATGTTCTCCCAGGATGTTTTTCTTAGAGATTCTCTTTAGAAGACCTTGAGGTCTTAATATGAGTCAAAAGTGCCAAAAATGCCAACACAGTTCTAGGCTGCATTAACAGAAATTTATTATTTAATTAATTTATTAATTCAATTTGTATGCCGCCCCTCTCCGAAGACTCAGGGCGGCTAATATAGAATCAAAATCACGGGAAATGTTAATACCACTCTATAATGCCTTACCACCTGGAATACTGCATGTAGCTTTGGTCAGCACAATATAAAAAATGATGTTGAAACTCTGGAAAAAGTGCAGAGAAGATCAACAAAGATAGTTAGGGGACTGGATGCTAAAACATATAAAGAAGGGTTGCTGCAATTGGGTATGTCTAGTTTAATGAAAAGAAGGACTAGGGGAGACACGATAGCACTCTTCCAATATCTCAGGGGCTGCCACAAAGAAGAGGGAGTCAGGCTATTCTCCAAAGTACCTGAGGGCAGGACAAGAAGCAATGGATGGAAACTCATCAGGGAAAGAAGCAACCTAGACCTAAGGAGAAATTTCCTGACAGTTAGAACAATTAATCAGTGGAACAACTTGCTTCCAGAAGTTGTGAATGGTCATACACTGGAAGTTTTTAAGAAGATGTTGGACAACAATTTGTTTGAAATGGTGTAGGGTTTCCTGCCTAAGCAGGGGGTTGGACTAGAAGACCTCCAAGGTCCCTTCCAACTCTGTTATTCTGAAACCAAGGTGGTGATGTGTTTGCAGATCCATTCAGAGATCTTTAAATCTATGTAGAGTCCTGGCTGATGTTCAGCATAGGAAAAGGTCCACATTCCCCTTTTAATTGGAATATTTCATGGGTCAGCTGTGCCATTTTTGGCTCCATCGGTATCGATTAACAATTGCACTCAAAGGAGTTATTATTCAGAGAGCTCATAAATAAAAGGGTAGGACAGAAATAGCAGAAATAAACATCCACGCCTGGATTTGCGAAGGCATGCAAAATAAAGGATGTTTTTTTGTGCTGCAAATTAGCCAAGGGTTCGACGTTGGAGCCCTTTGCAAATGCCAAGGTGGAAAATAAAAAAATAAAAAAGTTATTTCCAAATGTCACGATTAAAATATCAACGCACGGTTTTTAAACCACAGAATCGGTTCTCCCAAATGTGGAGACAATGACCCCATTTATATCTTTAAAAAAAAAAGGAACAACATAAATTATGGATCGGAGGTCTAATCAGTATGTATTGGTCTACAGGATAACATGTCTTTAATACAAAAAACCATATGGCTATGGTTTTCCCAGTTGCAATGTATGGCTGTGAAAGTCCAATGTATGGACTGTAAGGAAGGCTGAGCACCAAAGAATTGAGGCCTTTGAATGATGGTGCTGGAGAAGACTCCTGCGAGTCCCTTGGATTGCAAGGCAATCCAACCGGTCAGTCCTAGAGGAGATCAACCCTGACTGCTCTTTAGAAGGCCAGATCCTGAAGATGGAACTCAAATACTTGGGCCACCTAATGAGAAGGAAGGACTCCCTGGAGAAGAGCCTAATGCTGGGAACGATGGAGGGCAAAAGAAGAAGGGACGGCAGAGAACGAGGTAGCTGGATGGAGTTACTGAAGCAGTCAGCGTGAGTTTAAATGGACTCCAGAGGATGGTAGAGGACAGGAAGGCCTGGAGGAACATTGTCCATGGGGTCGAGATGGGTCGGACGCGACTTTGCAAGTAACAAGAACTAAGTATTTGAGTTTCCTCTTCAGGATCTGCCCTTCTAAAGAGCAGTCAGGGTTGATCTCCTCTAGGACTGACTGGTTGGATCGCCTTGCAGCCCAAGGGACTCGCCATCTAAGTTTCCACTTAGGCCTTATTGATTCTAATAGATCAATAGGTTATATTTTCATTTCCCACATTACCAACCCTTTTCTGACCGTTTCCTCAAATTGGCCAAGTTGAGGTGATGGAACGTTGCCTGGAATCACAGGAGGGAGGGATTTTTTTTCCCCAGAGGACAAAGAGACAACATAACTTGGAATTTTTGGTAGGCAGGAAAAAAAAAAGTGAAGGTGAACCCTCTGTAGATATACACAGAATAGAATATAGTTGTGGGAATAGTTGCTTTAGCCTGGCAAGATTCTGTCTATAGCAGAATGAAGAACTACCCACAAGTTCACATGTTGTTCTTGAGAGAGACAGCTGCTTAGAAAGCATGGCTAAGTCATGTTCTTTGAGAAGTCACACCCTTACTCCAAAGAGAAAGTTCTTACCGTCAGCAATGAAGTGCTCAGGGACATGAAGGGTCACTTTGACTGTGAGTGGACAGGAGATCTGGGTGCCACAGACCATAGCCAGGATGCAAGAGCTCACAGCAACTAAGGTGAGGGCCGTCTTGTTCACTGGGCTTTTGAGGGAACCTGGAGAAGAGAAACAAGCATACAAGACACATTACAAAAAGGAAGTTCTCATCTCAAAAAACATTCAATTGGGTCCAATTCTCGGAGACTGCCTTGACCCGTTCCTCCAGTTTTCTTGGCAGATTTTTGTCATTGTCCTGGGTTTGAGAGAAAGGGACTGGCCCAAGATCTACGATGGGACTAGAACTCACGTTCTCCTGCTTTCTAGCCTGATGTCACAACCGCTACATCAAACCGGCTCTTCTCCAAGGCGTACGGAATGTGAAAAGATTCAGGGTTTTGCATCAGTACAATAATTAAGTCAGGCCTTCAGAATATAATTAAAAGCCCACCAGTATTAGCTGGCATGACTAGCCCTGAGTCCGGATTGGCAGTCAAAGATGCCGATGATCAGCAGTGGGTTTCACATTTTGTTACCACCAGTTCACCACGCGTGCATGCTTGCTTCTCTCACGTGTGTGCCTTCATGCAGGTGCCTGGCCTTCTATACAGGTGCTTTGCTCGTGCATGTCCAGCCTAACAAAAGTGCCTAAATAGGACAGCATAGAGCTGGGGCATGTGGGTGGGCCCACCTGTGATTTCCGCTACCGGTTTGGGTGAACCGACTCAAACCGGCTGAATACCACCTCTGCTGATGACCCCATGTAACCAAGCCCTGTTGGAAAGGAAAGGTTTAATATCGTTCAGAGCGACATCTTATTAATGGATACCAGAAGTACTTAAATGCAGACACACCTCTCCCATGTTGCACTTTGATTCAAAGAAAATCCAGCCAAATGTCCTGTTAAGGAATTCGCAGAGCAACCCTAAAGTAGCAAGGGTGTGCACATGAAAGCGATTGAGAGCAGTTGCAAAATAACACAGCCAACACACAGATACACTGAGTTGTGTTTACTTTCAGGAAAATAGTAATAAGGCACAGTCCAATAAACAGTCCAGGTCATACACAGATAAACAATAATAAAACAATAGTCCAGGGATATTCCAATAACAAAGTCTTCTTACCAGTTGTCGTAGTCATATACAATAAATAGTTGCAAACAGTAGCAAACACAGCGCAGAGCAGTAAAGAGCAGTAACGATCAGCAAGGGGTATCAGAGAAACCAACCCTGTTTCAAGCTCCCTCTTAAGAATATTGGCCAAAGAGCAAGCCAATCAGGACACAGTATGATGCAATACAGCAATACAGTCTTAAAGCTATAATGCTGGTTTATATATTGCCAACCCAACAAGTTAGGTAATTATCATTTCCTAACAGGTCCGATATTTTTATTCCGGGTTCCAAGCTAAAAAATTGCCAGATCTGAGTACTGAGAAATAATCATTTGTTCTCTGTCTTAAGCACGAAAAAGGGAAAAGGTCTTAGGGAACAGAATCCCGGCTATCTATTCATCTGCGATGAGCGATTATGTATAATTCAGGGATTCCAGGAGATTGACGGAGCTGAACTTCCAGCCGAGTGATGGAGGATTTCGTTCTCCTCGTCTCGCTGAATTCGGACGGATGGATCAGTTGATCCTGGTAATAAGTGAGGAAGGAGATTGAGGTATGACACAGAATGTCCCACAGGTGCTTTTCAAAAGGCATCTGGGCTTTCTTTGCGCCTTTGGGACAACCGTGATCGGAATGACTGAGAATCTTCATACTGTCAGCGTTCCAGAAAACCCCAACTCCAATTAAGAACTCCCGAGGAAAGCATTTTCTCGAAGTTCCATTTATGAGAGTATGTATACTGGCACATCTGGAAAAACCCGAATCTGAGAGTCCCGGGTTTTCCCTCGGTAAATCAAAACCCCCAAAACCATCCCCTCACTCATCAGTCAATCACATTGTCCAGTCACCATCCGTCCCATCTCGAGACATCCCTCCAACCACTCCTTCCCCAGATGCAGGATTTTCCTGACCTTGACCAAAAGGAAGAATGCTATTTTGTCTAACTACATTCCCTCTACTGAATCCCCCCTCCTACTTTCCCCACACATGAGAAGGTGGCAGCGTGGAAGCTTCCGGGGCTAATATGGCTTCCAAAGCTGGCACATACACACTCAACACAGAATAAAGGACACAACCTTAAAAGTTCCTATTCAAGTAGTATCTGTCTCTTGCATCAACAGAGAGATAGAATCAAGATCACGTGAAGTGTTAATACCACTTTATGATGCCTTGGTAAGGCCACACTTGGAATACTGCATCCAGTTTTGGTCACAATGGTGTAAAACAAAGATGTGGAGACTCTGGAAAGAGTGCAGAGAAGAGCAACAAAGATAATTAGGAGGCTGGAGGTTGAAACATACGAAGAACACTTGCAGGAACTGGGTATGTCTAGTTTAATGAAAAGAAGGACTAGGGGAGACATGATAGCAGTCTTCCAATATCTCAGGGGCTGCCACAAAGAAGAAGGAGTTAAGCTATTCTCCAAAGCACCTGAGGGCAGGACAAGAAGCAATGGATGGAAACTAATCAAGGAGAGAAGCAATTTAGTCCTGACAGTTAGAACAATCAATCAGTAGAACAACTGGTCTCCAGAAGTTGTGGGTGCTCCAACAGTGGAAGTTTTTAAGAAGATGTTGGATAACCATTTATCTGAAGTGGTGCAGGGTTTCCTGCCTGGGCAGGGGGTTGGACTAGAAGACCTCCAAGGTCCCTTCCAACTCTTCTCTTCTCTTCTCTTCTCTTCTCTTCTCTTCTCTTCTCTTCTCTTCTCTTCTCTTCTCTTCTCTTCTCTTCTCTTCTCTTCTCTTCTCTTCTCTTCTCTTCTCTTCTCTTCTCTTCTCTTCTCTTCTAGAATATTTGGAATTTGGAAGCCTGTTGGGTTTCTGATCTTTTTTTTCAGCCACCTAGCCACCAATAAAGTCTCTGTCCTGTTTTCCAGCTCTTGATGGTCTGCAGAAGATAAAGGGTGAGTTTGACGATGGTGAACCAGAACTCCATATGAGTGTATCTCTCTTCCAGTGATGAAATCCAAATTTTTTTTTACTACCGGTTCTGTGGGCGTGGCTTGGTGAGCGTGGTGTGGCTTGGTGGATGTGGCTTGGTGGGCATGGCAGAGGAAGGATAGGGCAAAATCCCCATTCCCACCCCACTCCAGGGGAAGGATACTGCAAAATCCCCATCCCCATCCCACTCTGGGGCCAGCCAGAGGTGGCATTTGCCGGTTCTCCTGAACTACTGAAAATTTCCGCTACCGGTTCTCCAGAACCTGTTGGAATCTGCTGGATTTCACCCCTGTTCTCTTCCATTAAGTTAAATTGATCTGTTCTGTTGGAAGGACTCAAATCCAACCCATGAAAAAAGAAAAAAAAAGAAAAGAAAAAAGGAAGCAGCTTTCTAAAGGAATGCAGTTCTTTCCTACTTTTCCAAGAATCCAGCTCTCATCGGTAGCCTGCCTTATCCCAAACATTTATGGTTGCATTAACTTATTTCTTTTAATTGACAAAGGAAACTCAACGTAGCAAATCACAAAAGTGCTATTTCCTAAATTCCAAGGGAACCTTTTCTCTCCCTTTTTATCTCCATCCAAGGTTAGACTGCACATTTCTCACACGTAGCCACAACAAAAGACGTGACAGACACAAAAGATGTGATAGACACAAAAGACGTGATAAACACTCATCGCTGGAAAGGATGTAAGTCAACCCAGCATTTTAGAACAAAGTTTAGTAGGAGTTGACGCAGTACGTGGGCAGATCCCTTCCTTCCTGCAAGTCACTTGTTAGTCACAAAACCTTTTTCATCTTTCAAAGTCATAGACACACAAAGGGTTTGTAGGCAAGTGTGGGCTGATGTTTTTTTAGACAGCATTAAGACCGTGATGGGAAAAGGAAAGTCTCATCCCTGAGCAGCCCAAAGATTGGAGTTTTGGTGGACCATGGAGCATGAAGGATGGCCAGAAACGCCAGGAGCTAGAAAAACAATTTGGAACTGGCCCTACCTTTGAGTCTATGTGAAATGGAACAAACAAGGATTTTACAAAAGAAATAAATAAAGTCTACTTCCCAGGGCTTTCTCTAGATGGATAGACAGCTGACAGATAAATAGATAAATGATAGATAATGATAGATAGATAGATGATAGATAGATAGATAGATAGATAGATAGATAGATAGATAGATAGACAGACAGATGATAGAAGGAAGACAAATAGATAGATAGACAGACACAGATAGATAGTAGCTAATGATAGACAGTAACTAGATGATAGAAGATGATAGATAGATAGATAGATAGATAGATAGATAGATAGATAGATAGACAGACAGATGATGGATGATAGAAGATAGATAAATAGATAAATAGAGATATGAGAGATGACAGACAGAAGATAGATAGATAGTAGATGATAGATAGATGATAGACGATAGATGATGATAGATAGATAGATAGATAGATAGATAGATAGATAGATAGATAGATAGATAGAGATAGACAGACAGATGATGGATGATAGAAGATAGATAAATAGATAAATAGAGATATGATAGATGATGGACAGAAGATAGCTAGATAGTAGATGATAGATAGATGATAGATGATAGATGATAGATGATAGATGATAGATGATGATAGATAGATAGATAGATAGATAGATAGATAGATAGATAGATAGATGATGGATGACAGAAAGACAGATGATAGATGATAGAAGATAGATAAATAGATAGAGATATGATAGATGATAGACAGAAGATAGCTAGATAGTAGATGATAGATAGATGATAGACGATAGATGATGATAGATAAATAGATATAGATAGATAGATAGATAGATAGATAGACAGACAGACGACAGACAGACAGATGATAGATGATAGAAGATAGATAGATAGATAGAGATATGATAGATGATAGACAGAAGATAGCTAGATAGTAGATGGTAGATGGTAGATGGTAGATAGATGATAGACAATAGATAGATGATGAAAGATAGATAGATAGATAGATAGATAGATAGATAGATAGATAGATAGATAGATAGATGATGGATGACAGACACAGATGATAGATGATAGAAGATAGATAAATAGATAGAGATATGATAGATGATAGACAGTAGATAGATAGTAGATGATAGATAGATGATAGACGATAGATAGATAAATAGATAGATAGATAGATAGATAGATAGATCGACAAAGACAGACATATGACAGAAGATAGATAAATCGATAGACATATGATAAATGATAGACAGAAAATAGATAGATGATAGACAGACAGACAGACAGACAGACAGACAGACAGACAGACTGAAGTGCGCCTGGGACTATCAACATAGCATCTGGGCAGGGATATGCAAAGCTAGCACCTACTTAAATGCCAAGATAAGTTTTATAGCTTTAGGATACGTTTATACGAGGAAGCAACAGCTTTAAATTCAGAAGAATTTTGAGCAGCCGAAAATAAGGCCAAGAGGGAGAACTGTGTGTGTGTGTGTGTGTGTGAAGAAACAGAAGAACTGGAGGATCCAAAATAAGGCAGCCTTCAGGCAAGAAGTCTGATTTGAAAGTATAGAGAAGACTGACAGGAAGGCTGAACCAAAAACAAATTCTAAAAACCCCGCAAAGCATGCCTTCTTCTTTTTTTTTTTCAGACTGCATCCAAGCAACTTCCCATAACCAAGTCAATTAATTGCTGCTTAATTGGGCCTTGAAGGCTTGAGAGAGAAGAACCTCTAGAGGTAGCTTCCGAAGGATGCTTTTTCTTCCAAATTAATAGACCCCCTGATTTCTAGCCTCTGCCCTACATTTACGTTGGCCTTAATTCAAGATGCTTCCGTTTCAGAAGTTAAGGAGAATAAGAAGGAGAGTGATTTCCTGACAGTTGGAACAAATTAATCAGTGGAACAGCTTTCCCCCCAGAAGTTGTGGTTGCTCCAACTCTGGAGGTCTTCAAGAAGAGATTGGACAGCCAGTTGTCTGAAATGGTGTACGGCCTCTTCCTTGAGCAGTGCGTTGGACCAGAAACCCTCCAAGGTCCCTTCCAACTCTCTTACTCTGTTAATTTATCAAGGAGAGAAGCAACCTAACCTGCTTCCCCAAAACTAAGACCCAACTGGAAAATAGGCCCTAGCATGATTTTTCAGGATGCTTGTAATATAAGCCCTACCCCCAAAATAAGACCCAGTTAAGATGTCAACCAGACGGAGGCGTTTAGTACTGTATTTCCCCCCAAAATAAGACCCAACCGGAAAATAAGTCCTAGCATGATTTTTCAGGATGCTCGTAATATAAGCCCTACCCCAAAAATAAGCCCCCGTTAAGATCATCAACCAGATGGAGGCGTTTAATACTGTATTTACTAATACTGTATTTACTAAAACTGTAGTCAACCAGACGGAGGCTTTTAGTACTGTATTTCCCCCCAAAATAAGACCCAACCGGAAAATAAGTCCTAGCATAATTTTTCAGGATGCTCATAATATAAGCCCTACCCCAAAAATAAGACCCAGTTAAGATCGTCAACCAGATGGAGGCGTTTAGTACTGTATTTCCCCCCAAAATAAGACCCAACCGGAAAATAAGTCCTAGCATGATTTTTCAGGATGCTCGTAATATAAGCCCTACCCCAAAAATAAGCCCCAGTTAAGATCGTCAACCAGATGGAGGCGTTTAATACTGTATTTCCCCCAAAATAAGACCTAACCGGAAAATAAGCCATAATGCGTCTTTTGGAGCAAAAATTAATATAAGACCTGGTCTTATTTTGGGGGAAACACAGTAGAACTAAGGAGAAATTTCCTGACAGTGAGAAGAATGAATCAATTAAACAGCTTGCCTCCAGAAGTTGTGGATGCTTCAACACTAGAAATTTTTAAGAAGAGACTGGGCGCTTATTTGTATGGGATGAAATACTGTATTTTTCGGAGTATAAGATGTACCAGAGTATAAGACGTACCTACTTTTTTTGGTGAGGAAAAGAAGAAAAAGAAATCTCCCTCTGCCTCTGAGCAATTTTGCCTCGTTGCAGCAAACAGCAAACATCCTGCTTTACTTTCAGTTTCGTTTTCAGCATAGCTTGATTAGCACAAGGGAAAAAAAAAATCTGCTCCAACAATTTACCTCCTTGCAGCAAGCAGCAGAGCCCTGCACAAAGTCGGGAGGCCAATTCAATCAACTTGTGCTAATTAGGCTGTGCTGAAGCTGAAAGGAGCTGTTTTTTCTTGCTGTTTACTTGCAAGGAGGTAACTGCTGCGAGGCGGAGGCCAAAGGATGGGGGGCAGTGGGTGGGTGGGGCTACATTCGGTGTATAGGACACACCTAAATTTTCATACGCAGGGGGTGGGGCAAATGCACGGGGGCCACATGTGCATTGCATTTTGGGGGTTTGGGCGTGCGTGTGCGCATTTGGGCACTTGGTCTGGAAAAGGTTAGCCATTACTGGTGTAGAGTCTTCTGCTTGAGCAGAGGGTTGGACTAGATGACCTCCAAGGTCCCTTCCAACTCAACTATTCTCTTGCCTCAGGGCATTTTCCATCAAGAGGCAAAAAAAAAAAAATGGGGGGGGATTAAACATAAAAGGAAAAACCAACGTGGCTATGGTAAAGCCTCTGAAGAAAAAAAGAAAGGGCACGAAAATCAAAACTGACCAAAGCATCTCGTATTGTAAATCTTCCTTTTTTCTTTCTGGCTGGAAGACAAAACGTTACAACCTACTTGGTGCCTTAAATCTGTCTGTCCGTGGAAAAGAAAAGATGCGTTTTGCTCCTTTTAAGGAAGATTCTCTGCCCATTTTGTTAAAAGTGCTCACAGTGGCTGAAGGAATATTGCATTTTCTCCTTTTTTTCTGGGGAAGTAACCCAATTATGTCTTCTTGCTATTATCAAGCCTCGAGAGTTTACGACAGGAACGTGGCCCCGATTTGGCGTGATTTAGACCTCTGCTTTATGTTTGATGTAAATGGCATACGGTGGGGGAGCCGGATCCATAAATATTTTAAATAAACAAGATAAATGGCAATAGCTTTTGTATTCATGGCTGGCCTCTGGCAGTAATAAATGCCTATCATAATATTCTCCTCCGTTTCCCCCCTCGAAGTCGAGCGGAGGCTTCGGCAACTGGCGGGCATTTCTGAAATTCTGGAGGGCCCTGAGGCGATTTTGAAAGGATTCAGTCAGGAACAAGGAATTTGATTTTGTTCCTCCAAGTTATTGGTTTTGTAAGGGGAAATATATCACTCCTTCATTTCGGTGGCCAAACGTATTTTCTAACAAATAATCTGGAATACGGTCTATTTCTCTCTCTCTCTCTCCAGCTTGGAGCCTCCTGAGATGAAGAATGGGACAAAATTTACAGGGCGTTATAATTTAAAAGAAGGGCTTGAAAAGAGGATGTATTGTTGATACTGGGTGACACCAGATAAATTTATTTATTTATTATATTCCCCCTTTACTGTTTTTATGACTAGCTCGAGGCAGTGAGCATATTCAACACAACTTCCTACTCCTGTTTTCCCCACAGCGAAAATCCTGTGAGGTGGGTTGAGGTGACAGAGAGAGAGAGAGAGAGAGAGAGAGAGAGAGAGAGAGAGAGAGAGAGAGAGAGAGAGAGAGACTGGCCCTAAGTCACCCAGCTGGCTTTCCTGCCTAAGGCCGCACTAGAACTCACCATCACCTGGTGATTGGCCCAAAGTCACTCAGCCATCTTTTGTGCCTAAGGCGGAACTAGAACTCACCATCACCTGGTGATTGGCCCAGAGTTGCCCAGTTGGTTTTCATGTCTAAGGCAGAACTAGGATTCACAGTCTCCTAGTGATTGGCCCAAAGACACTCAGCCATTTTTTGTGCCTAAGGCGGAACTAGAACTCACCATCACCTGGTGATTGGCCCAGAGTTGCCCAGTTGGTTTTCATGCCTAAGGCAGGACTAGAACTCACAGTCTCCTTGTGATTGGTCCAAAGTCACTCAATCATCTTTTGTGCCTAAGGTGGAACAAGAACTCACTGTCACCTGGTGATTGGTCCAGAGATGCCCATTTCATGTCTTAGGCAGGACTAGAATTCAGTCTCCTAGTGATTGGCCCAAAGTCACTCAGCCATCTTTTGTGCCTAAGGCGGAACTAGAACTCACTGTCATCTGGTGATTGGCCCAGAATTGCCCAATTGGGTTTCATGCCTAAGGCAGCACTAGATTCACCATCTCCTGGTAATTGGCCCAAAGTCACCCAGCTGACTTCCATAGCTAAGGCAGAACTAGAACTCACACTCGGCCATTTTCTAACTTGGTGCCTCAACCACTAGACCAAACTGTCTTCCCGAATTTATTAGCAAAAATGATATTTCAAGTCAATGTTGAAAATGTGAAACACCCCAATGAGACATTTTAACATGCACGGTGGACTTATAAAAAAGCCAATAAATTTTGGGCACAAATACACACAAAGAGGCAAATAATTTTAAAGATTAATATTCCAAAAAAAAACCCCAAAAAACCCCACCCCAAAACTGAATTTAAAAAGACTCACAGAAGATTCATTTTGTATAACATTAGCAGCAGTTCTATGCACCGTGATGCAAAAATATTGACAATCCCACAATGAAAAGGAGGAGAAAAAAAAGAAAGAAAGAAAAAAAGGATGGTAAAAATGTCAGAATTAGCAAAATTGCCAAATTGACCTGTTTAATCAGGGAGAAAAACAAGCGGCTTTTTTTGCAGAAAGAAGAGTAAAATTGTTATTGTGACACCTACATCCTTTTCAAAATAATTACGGGTATAGACAAGGAATGAAATTAAGACGGACGTGTTGAGATGGGAGAAATTAAAACTGTCACTGCGAGGGAGAATTTCTGTGGTTAAAAAAAAGGAGTGTTTTGTCTGGGATGGTGTTTTTGTTTCAGACAATGCTTGTTTTGACACCTGTAGTATCATTCAAGCAACGGGGAGGGAGTTGGGGGAGATATATCTAATTTGTATGGTGAAAGGGAGGGGAAAAAAAAACACCAGTTAAATATAAAGTGTTAGAAGGTGCAAAGAAAAGAGGAAGATTTTCCTTTAATCTTCTCTCTTCTACATTAGTTTGAATTCATTGTTATTGCAGGTAGTCCTCGACCTACGATGGTTCATTTAGCAACCGTCCTTAATTGCAGTGGCCCTGCCTGGAAAAAAAAGTGAGCTTTTCACACTTATGACCGTTGGCAACCTCCCCATGGTCAGGTGATCCAAATTCAGACGGTGGGCAAATGGCTCGCTTTACTTTCATTTTCGTTTTCAGCATAGCTTGATTAGCACAAGGGGAAAAAAAAAATCCGCTCCCAGAAATTTACCTCTTTGCAGCAAGCAGCAGTGCCCTGCGCAAAACAGCTGAGAGCAAATCAACTGAGAGGCGGGAGGCCGATGGAATCAACTTGTGCTAATTAGGCTGTGCTGAAGCTGAAAGGAGCTGTTTTTTCTTGCTGCTTGCTTGCAAGGAGGTGAAGAGGAGTTTTAGGTGGGGGGGGAAGGTGCATCTTATACTCCGAAAAATACGGTATATCTGTTATCTTACATGTTTGACAAAATAATAAATACAATAAAATAAAATAACTAAAGAAAGAAATAAGTTTGAGATGGGCTCCCAAACACAAAGTATTTGGCATGGGGTTTGAGTTATGATTAAAATCTTCAGCAATCTTCTATTGCAATTGAATTAACAACACAGAGTGGGAAGCTGCTTGTAATTGGAGTATACGCACCTAATCAACAACAAGATAAATTTTACAAACTTTTACATACCAAAATATTACAATGGGACTATAGATCTTTACTTTTAATGGGTGATTGGAATGGGGTATTAAATACCCAGAAAGATAAAAAAAGTCTTTCCAAGATCTCCATGCGTGCTAAGTTGCCTAAATCTTTTTTTGATATTTTGGAGGATATGGAGCTCAGAGATATTTGGAGAGAAAGGAACGTATTGGAGAGCGATTTTACTTTTTTTTCAGATAGGCATCAATCTTTTTCTAGGATTGATTTTATATTAACTACAAATGATCTTTTTTCTAGGGTGAAGAGTACGAAGATATGTCCAAGAACTTTAACTGATCATAGCCCGGTTTGGGTGGAACTAGAGCAGGAGAGAGGGGAAAGGAGGTCTTGGAGGTTAAATGAGAATTTATTTAGATATGAAGATAATCTGTGTGAGCTTAAAAAACAAATGAAAGAATTTTTTATTAACAATATGAATAAAGGAACTTCGATGGAGATGGTATGGGATGCGTGCAAGGCATACATGAGAGGAACATTAATTTTTTTGAATAATAAATATAGATTAAAACAACAAAATAGACGGAAAGAGATAGAGGAGGAAATTAAAAAGAAAGAACAATTGCTTATAATTAACCCGAGAGATAAAAAGGCAAAAGATATGATTAATATTTTAAGAGAGCAATTTAATATGTTAATGGCTGGGCAAGTAGCAACCAGCATACAATATGCCAGACATAACACATTTTGTAATGCTAATAAACCTGGGAGATGGTTGGCTTACACAATGAGGAAAAAACAGAAATCACGTCTTATAGATAAGATAGAATTTAGAGGTAAAGAGATTTATCAACAGAATTTAATAAAAAAGGCTTTTTTGGAGTTTTATACAAAATTATATGCTAAAGATGCAATTCAAGATGCTGATATTGATAGATATTTAAAGATGGAGATTCCTGAATTAACGCTGGAACAGAGAGAGAGATTGAATCAGCCAATAACTTCTGAGGAAATTGTTGGGGCAATTAAACAATTAAAAATAGGTAAGGCTCCGGGAACAGATGGTCTAACAGCTGTTTATTATAAACATTTACAATCTGAAATGTTAGAACCACTAAAAATTTTATTTAATAAAATACAAGTAGGAGGAGGAGTACCACCTTCTTGGAAAACAGCCTTTGTTTCACTAATTCCAAAGGAGGACCAAAATTCCATTAAACCGGAGAATTTCAGGTCAATTTCACTTCTGAATACTGATTATAAGATTTTTGCTAAAATATTAGCTAATAGATTAATGCCAGTTATGCAACAAATAATTCACAATGATCAATCAGGGTTTATAAAAGGGAGACAAATGAGATATAATGTTAGACAAATTGTAAACTTACTGGAATATTTGGAAAAAAATAATCAAGTCCCTGCAGCGTTTATATTTTTGGATGCAGAGAAGGCATTTGATCGTTTGAACTGGCAATTTTTGTTCAAAATAATAGAGAAAATGCACTTTGGGGAATACTTTACACAATCAATTAGAGCGATATACCAGCAGCAAACAGCACAAATCATAGTTAATGGAGGTTTAACAGAGGCTTTTAAAATTGAGAAAGGAACAAGGCAGGGGTGTCCTCTGTCCCCACTATTATTTATTTTGACTTTGGAGGTACTATTGAATAAGATACGTGATTCAGAAAAATTGAAGGGTATTGTAATTAGACAACAAGATTATAGACTAAGAGCCTTTGCAGATGACTTGGTTATTACTTTATCTCAACCTATAGAGTCGGCTCCATATATATTGGATATAATTGATCAATATGGGAAAGTATCAGGATTTAAAGTTAATTCACATAAGACAAAGATGATAGTTAAAAATATGACTATACTTGAAAGAGACAAACTAGCAAGATTAACAGATTTTGAAATAGTTAAAAAGGTTAAATATCTAGGGGTATACATAGCAGCTTCAAATACAAAGTTATACAAAAACAACTATGAGGTACTTTGGCAGAAGGTACAGAAGGATATGGAAAATTGGAAAAAATTACAGTTGTCTTTATTGGGAAGAATTGCAGCAATTAAAATGAATGTTTTACCTAGATTTTTATTTCTGTTCCAAATGATACCTGTGCTTAAGAAAGATGAAAATCTGAGAGAATGGCAGAAAGGTGTTAATACTTTTATTTGGGCTGGGAAAAAACCCAGAATAAAAATGAAAATTATACAAGATACACGTGAAAGAGGGGGTCTTAAAATGCCTAATTTAAGATTATATTATGAAGCAGCGGTTTTATCACAAATCAGTGATTGGTTTAACTTAACTGAGGGGAGAATTTTGAATTTAGAAGGTTATGATTTGTTATATGGATGGCATGCCTATTTGTTATATGATAAAAAAGTGGATAAAGTATTTAAGGTTCATATATTAAGAAATGCTTTGTTAAGGGTTTGGAAAAAATATCAATATAAGTTAAATTATAAGATACCTTTATGGGCAAATCCTAGACATGCAATAGAAAATATAAGTATAGAACAAAAACAGGAGGTGATTACCTATAAAGAGCTTCTTATTATGGAAAGGGGGGTAATGTATTTGAAATCTTTAGATACACTGAGAGAAGAAGGTATAATTTATACATGGTTTCAGTATGGTCAACTTCAAGCTAGATGGAAGGAAGATCAAAAAACTGGCTTTGTGCAAAATGAGGAGAATTTGGTAAAACAAATTAGAGATCAAAAACAAATGCATATTAAAAGGTTGTATAATGCTTTATTGGAAATAGATTCTGAGACGGAATTGGTTAAAGACTGTATGATTAAATGGGCACAAAATTTTCAAGAGCCAGTAATGATGGAAACTTGGGAAAAGATTTGGATTAGAAATGTGAAATTTACACAAGCACAAAATTTAAGAGAAAATTTTTATAAAATGTTTTATAGATGGCATTTAGATCCTAAAAAATTATCATGTATGTATTCTAACGTGCAAGCTAAATGTTGGAGATGTGACTGTGATGATGCAACTTATTATCATATATGGTGGACTTGTAGAAAAATCAAAGCATTTTGGATAAAGATTTGGTGGGTGATGCAGAATATTCTTAAAAAGAGACTGAAATTTACTCCACAGTTGTTCTTACTGGGTATAACTACGGACTGTACAGTTGCAGAGACTAAATTGATTTTGAACTTGATAACAGCAGCAAGATTGTTGGTAGCACAATACTGGAAGAAGGATTTTTTGCCTACTATTGATGATTGGATATTGAAAGTAACTAATTTAGCTGAAATGGCTAAAATTTCAGCATATCTGAAGGATCACACACAAGAAAGGTACATACAGGACTGGAGAAGATGGATTGATTATATACAAAATAAGTATCAGACCAAAAAATATCAAATAGCTTATGAATGATCTCTTTTATTTGTATAAGCGTTATATAAGTGATATTAGAAGTATTATGTTTAAGAAATAGGATTTTATATATGGGGGGTTAAGAAATTTTCTTATAGGGGTGTTAGTTTAATGATTGGTTATGCAATTTAGATTATTGTTAAAGATCAATAGAAATACCTTGTGTTCTGCTCTGGGAAGTTGGGGAGGGGGAGGGGGGGGTTGGGGGGGTTGTGGGGAAAATTTGTTTGTTTTAAAACTTTTTCAATAAAAAAAAAAAATCTTCAGCTTCTGAAAGATATTCCTGCCCGTTGGCTGACTAATCTCATTTGCAAATTCTCCTTCACCGACAGTGACAGAGCCCAGCCCGTTGACTTGACTTGCCCTCACTTAAAATGCCGCTTTTCCTCCTCCTCTGATCGCGGTGCTGAGACAAGGACAAACTTTTCATAAAATTGGGGGGGGACACAAAACACCTCCTCGGCTGAATCAATCATCCTGCAATAGCAAAATCTTCGCTCTGACTTAACGCTGGAGGCAAAAGTGCTTTCAAAGTCACTTAAAAAATGATATTGCTTGCCTTTATCTTCCCTGTTTTGCTTTTCTTTGTTTAAAAAAACAAAAACAAAAAAAACCCCTACACTTATGTATTAACCCTAACGTTCCGGAATGTAAAGCTAGGAAGGGTTTGTTTCAAAAGTTGCAGAAATTATATACGGGACTGCGAAGAATTAGAAAGACGCGTCAGGTTATTGGATATTACATTGCAATATTTTCTAATGGGCCAATTATCCACTGTCGCTCACTTGGCTTATTGCATCTGTAGATAATGGAGGAGGAGGAGCAGGAAAAGCAGGAGCAGGAGGAGGAGGGGGAAAGGGAAGGAGGAGGAAGAGGAGGAGGGAAGACCTGGCTAGGTGGCTCAGTGGCTAAGACATTGAGTTTGTTGATCAGAAAAGTGGTTCGAATGCCTAGTATAGGTCTCCTGCATGAGTAGGGGGTTGGACTAGATGACCTCCAAGGTCCCTTCCAACTCTGTTACTGTTTTTTGTTGAGGAGGAAGGGGAGGAGCAGGAGGAAGGGGAAGAGGAGGAAGGAGGTGGAGAAAGGAGGAGGAGCTGCAACAGCAGGAGGTAGAAGCAGGAGGAGCAGAGGGAGGGGGAAGGGGAAGGAGAAGGAAGAGGAGGAGGAAGGAGGAAGAGGAGGAGCAGGAGAAAGGGGAAGAAGGGGAAGGTGAAAGGGAAGGGGAAGGAGGGAAAGGAGGAGGACACCTGTGAGGCCACCATAGAAAAGTCAAAGTTCCTACCAGTTAGCAGTTGGAGGTTGGGAGGAGGAGGAGAGAGAGGGAGAGAGAGAGAAGGAGAAGGAGAAGGAGAAGAAGAGGAAGAGGAAGAGGAAGAGGAAGAGGAAGAGGAAGAGGAAGAGGAAGAGGAAGAAGAAGAAGAAGAAGAAGAAGAAGAAGAAGAAGAAGAAGAAGAAGAAGAAGAAGAAGAAGAAGAAGAAGAAGAAGAAGAAGAGGAGGAAGAAGAAGAAGAAGAAGATTAGCAAGTATTTTAGCTGGACACACATCCTGACCCATGGCTGATAGGGAATGTATTGAATTCTGAATAAACTACGATTGGCTTGGTTCACTCCCCCAAGACTTAAGTGCTAAGCTGTAGTTTATCTTGGGCAAAAGATGCTGAGTTCGAGCCAAGCCAGGCCAAGCAATCCCATTACGACTTGAGCGCAGCACCCACAATTCAGTCAATCTTCATCTCAGGCCACAATTCTTTCTCAACTGGTGATTCTAATGCGGCGCATAAATATTTCTCCCTGCAGATAAATCGTTCGAGGCAGACAGGAAGGCGCAGCGCAAGTTATACGCCGCCTTCTCCAAACCCAATCATCTTCCTCGGATCGTAATTCATCAGAAGGGCAAATGAGAGCAGAATTTAGTTGACTTAAGCAACAGGAAGTCCCTTCTTGTACAAAGGTGCAATCACCGTGTTCCACTCAGCACTAAAAATCCCTCCGAAACCTGCCACTAATCTATCCCTAATACCCAGGCTCTCTGCCGGCTGTAGATTTTTAGAAGCTTTAATGCCTGATGCATTAAAATAAATATACTTTTCCACCCCCGCGTAGAAACTCTAATGGTTGAAATATTGATCTCGCCTGCACGGTACGCTGGCAAGCCTTGTGAGAAAATTGTGCCTTAATATTTGGAGCGAGAGAGAGAGAGCTTTCTGCGTACGAATCTCCAAGGAAGGAAGATGACTCTGGAAAATTTATAATATATATATATTGAAACAATTTATTTGTCTGAAATGTTATAGGGTCTCCTTTGCCTGATGGACGGAAACCAACCAAGGAGAGAAGCAACCTGGAATAAGGAGAAATTTCGTAAGGCTGAGAACAATTAACCAAGTGGAACGAGTTGGGGGTGCTCCATCATTGGAAGGTTTTCAAGAAGAGATTGGACAACCATTTGTCCAGAATTGTATAGGGTCTCGTACTTGAGCAGGGCGTTGGACTAGAAGACCTCCAAAGTCCATTCTGTTATTCAGTTAAATTTCCTGTGTTTGGGTTCCGGGTTTCGCGGGTTGTAGAGACCACTCCCTCTCCTTCGACTGCTGTAGGTAACCCTGGGAGACAGCCTTGAGAGAGATAAGTCTGTAATGGGCATCTGTGTTTGGCTGCCCTGCTGTTTGGTCAGTTTCCCATCCCCTCTTGTTTATGGCAACACGAGAGCAGGCCAGGGATGCTTTGCGAGTTGACATTCTGACAGTTAGAATAATTAATCAATGGAGCAACTTGCCCCCAGAAGTTGTGGATGCTCCATCACTGAAGGCTTTTAAGAAGAGATTGGACAGCCACTTGTCTGCAATGGTATAGGGTCTCCTTCTTGAGCAGGGGGCTGGACTAGAAGACCTCCAAGTTCTCTTCTAATTTTGTTACTCTGTTATTCTGCCATTCTGATATATGTATTACTGTCTTTCCCCGAAAATAAGACCCTGTCTTATATTTTTTCGAACCCTAAAATAAGCGCTTGGCCTTATTGCCATGCGCTCAAAAGCCCAATTGGGCTTATTATCAGGGGGTGTCTTATTTTGGGGAAAACAGGTATGTATTGCAACATCCCAAGTTCTTGGGAAGAACTCAGTGCTATGAGGTTCAAAACTAGCTGAAGAATCCATTGCTGATGAGATAATTAAGGATACAATGATCGCCTAGGGAAAAAACTTTGGGTATTCAATCCATTTAGAGAAATGGCAAGAGATTTGGTGGGAGAATATGAAATTAGTAGTTTCTACAGCATACAAAGAAAATGTTTACAAGATGATATACAGATGGCATCTTCCCCCCGATAGACTAGCTAAAATGTTCACTGGACAATCAGCAGAATGCTGGAAATGAGGGTGTGAGCGTGGCACTTATTATCATCAATGATGGACGTGCCCGAAAGCAGTAGAATTCTGGTGGAAAATAAAAAAATGGCTGAATAAGATCCTAAATCAAATGATTGAATGGCGACCAGAGACATGCCTGCTCGGCTCCAAACCAGAAGGTATTTAAAAGAGATGTATGGTATCTTGCATTACATATTGTCACAGCGGCGAGATTGGCGTATGCTCAACTTTGGAAAAATCAAAATATCCCATCAGAGGAAGCTATTATAAAAAAAGATTTTAGACTGTGCAGAAGCAGATAAATTGACCAAAAAATTACAAGATAGAGATCAAACACAAATGCGTTTATCTTGGGAAAAATTCTATAGGTGGCTAGAGAAAAGGAAAATATAACCCAAATTAGAAGAGGAACTATATGTATTGAGAAACTTATATTATACAAGTAAAGTGAGGTCGGATAGACCTAATTGTGTTATAAAGATATGTAAGATGTTCTGTCTTCTCCGGATTATAATATAGATATATAGTACCAAGTACTAGGTAATTAAGGTACTGCTTATAGGTATGCTAGTTTTGTTGGGTTTTGTTGTGTTGTTTTGTATGTTTTGTTATTTATATAATGCGTCATTCTTTTTTTATTTTTAATAGTAAAATGTAAATAAAGATTATTTTTTAAAAAAAGAATCCATTGTTGTGAACAGACAATACTACTCCTACTCCTACTGATGATGATGATGATGATGATGCCGAAGCCATCCTTTGCAAGCTAGCACACATGTTTGTATTTTATTGCCTCATGGAACAAGGCTTGTTATTGTGCAATGGGTGCAAGTAGAACAATTAGTTCAATTTGTTACCTGGCACACTTGGAACACAATTAAATTAGAAGTATGGCTTTGCTGTCAAGATAAGAGCCAAGCTGGTGTGATAATTCTTCAATTCTGCAGCACAGCACTCAATTACTTTGCTGAGTCTGTATCGGGGAATGATGGAGGGGCGGAGGGAGGGAGGGATGGGGGAGGGAGGCAGGGAGGAAGGAAGGAAGGAAGGAAGGAAGGGAAGGAAGGAGGAAGGGAAGGAAGGAGGAAGGAAGAGAGGAAGAAAGGAAGAGAGAAAGGGAGGGAGGAAAGGAAGAAGGGAGGGATGGAGGGAAGCAAGCAAGCAAGCAAGAAAGAAAGAAAGAAAGAAAGAAGGGAAGGGAGGGAGGGAGGAGGGAAGGAAGAGAGAAAGGGAGAGAGGAAGGGAGGAAGAGAGGAAAGGAAGAAATAAGAAGGAGGAAGGCAGAGAGGAAGGGAAGAAGAGAGAAAGGAAGGGAGGAAAGGAGTAAGGAAGACAGGGAGGGAGGGGGAGGAGGGAGGGAAGCAAGCAAGAAAGAAAGAAAGAGGGAGGGAGGGAGGGAAGGGAGAGAGGAAGGGAGGAAGAGAGGAAAGGAAGAAAGAAGGCAGTTAGGAAGGGAGGAAGAGAGGAAAGGAAGAAAGGAGAAGGAGGAAGGCAGAGAGGAAGGGAGGAAGAGAGGAAAGGAGGAAGGAAGAGAGGAAGGAAGAGAGAGAGAAAGGAAGGGAGAAAAGGAGGAAGGAAGAGAGGGAGGGAGGGAGGAGGGAGGGAGGGAAGCAAGAAAGAAAGAGAGGGAGGGAGGGAGGGATGGAAGGGAGAGAGGAAGGGAGGAAGAGAGGAAAGGAGGAAAGAAGGAAGAAGGCAGAGAGAAATGGCGGAAGGGAGGAAGGGAGGAAGGAAGAGAGGGAGGAAGAAAAGAAGGGAGATAGGAAGGGAGGAAAGAAGAGAGGGAGGGAGGGAGGAAGGGAGGAAGGGGGAGGAAAGCAGGAAAGAGAAGGAGGAATGAGAAGAGGGAGGGAAGAGTGGGAGGGAAATGAGAATTGGCTATTTTCCCCCCCCATTCTTAATCTCATTTGCTGCCCCACTGAAATATTATTAAATGCCTCTCAATTCCAGTGGGAGGAGAGGATAAAAGAAAACTTATGCTGGTGTAACAGATTGGGAATACCTAATTCTCCTTTAAAGGGTCTTGTTCTAAAGACCAGATACAAGTACTGATCAAAGCCAGAATTTTCCTAACCTCTTTTTTTTTTAAAAAAAAAAAACCAAACAAACTTGGGTATCTTTTCAATCAGACAGCTAATTTGTCATTAATATAAATATATTAATATACATACATACATACTATGTATAACCTTGACTATTTATACTATTTATAAATAATATATTTATATTTATTTTTATTTATTTATACTATGTATATTTATACTATGTATACCCCTGACTGGGTGGTTCAATGGCTAAGACACTGAGCTTGTCGATCAGAAATGTCAGCAGTTCGACGGTTCGAATCCCTAGTACCGGTCTCCTGCGTGAGCAGGGGGTTGGACTGGATGACCTCCGAGGTCCCTTCCAACTCTGTTACTGTTACTTAAAAAATACACACACACACATCCCTGCAAATTGGACGACCGAACAAATGAAGAGAAGAAGAACGGGAACGCTTAAATCTGTCTCCTGTTTTGCTACCCTTGCAAATAAACTAAAATAAAACCGAAGGGAAGTGCTGGAAGCGCTCAAATCAAAGCCAAACCTGCTTATCTCAGCCATACAGCGCAGGGAACGTATCGTTGGACAGGAGAGAACCCAAATCCCCGCGGTATTAATTAGACTATAATGGGATGGCAATGTTGGTTTATGAGGCAATAATGCCGCTCCCGAGAGGCCCAAGCGGAAGCCTCGGTTGAGTCTGTTTATCCCAATAAAAAGAGCCGTCTGAATTTTCAGGAAAGGAGAAGCGAAGGCCGGCGAAAGAGAAAGGGGTCTAGTCCAAGGTCAAAATATTCTAATGACAAACACATTTTTTTTTTAAAATTTGATTTATATGCCGCCCTTCTCCAGAGACTCAGGGCGGCTTACAATGCGTTAAGCAATAGCCTTCATACTTTTGTATATATTTATACAAAGTCAGCTTATTGCCCCCACAAACTGGGTCCTCATTTAACCTACCTTAGAAAGGATGGAAGGCTGAGTCAACCTTGAGCCTGGCGAGATTTGAACCTGCAGAAATTGCAGGCAGCTGTGTTAATGACAGGGTGCATTAAACCACTGTACTACCAAGGCTCATTCCTGTAAGTTCATCTATCTTAGGGAATAGTTACATTGGGAAGGGGCCTTGGAGGTCTCCTAGTCCAGCCCTCTGCTCAAGGAGAAGACCCAATATATACCATTCTGGACAAAATAGCTGTCTAGCCTCGTCTTCAAAACCTCCAGTGAGGAAGCACCCACAACTTCTGGAGGGAAAGCCTTCAGGTACTTTGGAGGATAGGTTGACCCTTTCTTCTTTGGGGGCAGCCCCTTAGATATGGGAAGACAGCTATCATGTCAGAATGCAGAATAATAGTGTATCACTTCTATGTGTGTGACTTTGAACTGGTTCAGAAAGGGTCATCCTTCAGTTAGAACACAGATCATAGAATAACAGAGACGGAAGGGACCTCGGAAGTCTTCTACTCCAACGCCCTACTCAAGCAGGAGACCCTATATATTTCAGACAAATGACTGTCCAGTCTCTGCTTGAAAGCCTCCAATGATGGAGCATCCACAATTTCTGAAGGCAAGCCCCCTTCCATTGGTTAATTGTTCTCACTGTCAGGAAATTTCTCCTTAGTTCTGGGTTGCTTCTCTCCTTGATGAGTTTCCACCTGTTGCTTCTTGTCCTGCCTTCAGGTACTTTGGAGAGTAGGTTGACTCCTATCCTCTTCTTTGTGGCAACCCTTGAGATATTGGAAGATGGCTATCATGTCTCCCCTAGTCCTTCTTTTCATTAAACTAGCCATGTCCAGTTCCTGCAACCCATTCTTCATATGGTTTGGTCTCCAGCCCCCTAATCATCTTTCTTTCTCTTCTCTGCACTCTTTCCAGAGTCTCAACCTCTTTTTGATAAGTATACATTTAAGTATAAATAAGTATACATTTAAGTGTAAATTTGGAAGGCTTTCATCTTGATCTTTTGGAATATACCTATTGCTACTAAAATATCCTTCTTAGAAGCCCATCTTGCGTGTATTGAAGTGATATTGAAAACTGGTCATTTGTCTCTTTAACTCTTGGAGAATAGCTTGACTCCCTCTTCTTTGTGGGAGCCCCTGAGATGTAATGAGATATAATGGAAGATGAGTAAATCTTCCATTATGATTTATGGGGTAATGTCAAGGAAGTGCAGAAATGTAGCTCTTCTAAAATCTCCCTGGTAGATCTTTCCACCAACTCAACATCATGGCCATGGTTGAAGAGATGTCCAGATTTTTCCCAAAAGTCTCCTGGAGTAAGTAGTGGCCGCCAAATCGATTAATCTTGGTTGCTCTTGGTCACCCCTAGACCCAAAACTCAGCAACGCATTCTCCTGCATGGTTTGGCTTTATGTGTTAGCCTCCGTCCCGCTAATTATCTTTGTTGCTCTTCTCTGTAGCCCTTCTAGTGTCTCAACATCTTTTTTGTAATGTGGTGACCAAAACTGGATGCAATATTCCGAGTGTGGCCTTACCAAGGCATTACAAAACGGTAGTAACACTTCACGTGATCTTGATTCTATTCCTCTGTTAACGCAACCTCTCTCACAGACTTTCTCCAGGAAAGTCTGACACCCTCACACTTATTTTATTGTATGTATGTATGTATGTATGTATGTATTTATTTATTTATTTATTTATTTATTTATTTATTTATTTATTTATTTATTTATTTATTTATTTATTTAGTCAAGCGTGTATTTGATAACAGATACAAGTGTAAAGTAAACTTAATCTCCCCTGGTTAAATATTTATGCAATAGAGAGCACTCTCTCTCCCTCCTTCCCTCGCTCCCTCCCTCCCTCCCACCCACCCACCTTTTTCTTCTCCTTCCTTCCTTCCTTCCTTCCTTCCTTCCTTCCTTCCTTCCTTATTTCTTTCCTTCCTTCCATCCATCCTTCCTTCCTCCCTCCCTCCCACCTTCCTCTTCCTTCCTTCCTTCCTTCCTTCCTTCCTTCCTTCCATATTCCCAATATTTTCCTCCCTCCCTTTCTCCCCCTCCCTCCCTTCTTTCCTTCTTTCCTTCCTTCCTTCTTTCTTTCTTTCCTTCCTTCCTTTCTTCCATATTTCCCATATCTTCCTCCCTCCCTTTCTCCCCCTCCCTTCCTTCTTTCTTTCCTTCCTTCCATCCTCCCTCCCTCCCACCTTCTCCTTCCTTCCATATTCCCCATATCTTCCTCCCTCCCTTTCTCTCCTTCCCTCCCTCCCTCCCTTTCTTCCTTCCTTGCTTCCTCCCTCCTTCTTTCTCTCTCACTCTCTCTCTCTTTGCCGATCTTTCAATTTATTACTATTTATTATTATTCATCTCCTCTTTCAACGGAAAAGGCTGGGTACTCCCAGCACATGGGTGCATTAAGCAGAACGGTTCCAGTTCTCAACCACAGACGCCGGCGTTTGCGTGACGACCTCTTCCATGCGAGTGCCTGATTGTGAAAATATTTTTTTTTTTCCCCTGAATTTCTCTGGAACAGATTCAGCCCCTCCCTGCTCCCTGCCTTTTGCTATAATTAAGAGAAACCAGCAAAGATTGACGAGACGGTATCGTGGAAAGCCTTGGTTACAGTTGAACTGTTCCTCAAATGTCATTATTTGTTCACGCTTAATTTCTTCGGTTTTCAAAATCAATTCCTGCCTTCCCGTAAAATAGAATGAAGTGCCAGCTTTTTTTTCAAGGGAAAACGAGCCTTCAGAAACAAGACAAATGGGGGTGGCGGGGGTGGGGAGACTTTTTTTAAAAAAGTAATTAAAAATTACTTTTTAAGAGAATAAGTTGACCTATTCTAAGGGGCTGCCATCAAAAAGAGGGGAGGTCAACCTCTTCTCCAAAGCACCTGAGGGCAGGACAAGAAGCAATGGATGGAAACTAATCAAGGAGAGAAGCAATCTAGAACCAAGGAGAAACTTCATAACAGTGAGGACAATTAATCAGTGGAACTACTTGCCACCAAAAGTTATGATTGCTTCATCACTGGAGGTTTTAAGAAGAGACTGGGCAGTCATTTGTCTGAAATGGTATAGGATTTCTCCCAGTTAGCAGCTGAAGGTTGAAATGAGGTTCTGAGAGGAGGAGGAGGAGGAGGAGGAGGAGGAGGAGGAGGAGGAGGAGAAAGAGGAGGAGGAGAAAAAGGAGGAGGAGGAGGAGAAGGAGAAGGAGAAGGAGAAGGAGAAGGAGAAGGAGAAGGAGAAGGAGAAGGAGAAGGAGAAGGAGAAGGAGAAGGAGAAGGAGAAAAAGGAGGAGGAGGAGGAGATGACTGGACTAGAAGAGCTTCAAGGCCCCCTTCCAACTCTCTAACAATTCGCTAAATGCCATACCAGCATTTTAGCCTTCTTGCTGTAGGGATGTTACAAAACAATGACTTGGATTGATGTTTGGGCTACCCTTCACTCGCTGTTCTGCAACTGCCTGAGGCCTGATCCAGTGGCACAATCTTGAGGATGCCAGATTCTTTCTATCTATCTATCTATCTATCTATCTATCTATCTATCTATCTATCTATCTATCTATCCATCTATATTTGAACTCCTTGATGTGTCCATAAAAACCCCCACAAATTCCTTCCAACTGAATATGGTAGCTTATCAGAGGAAAAAAGGTTGTAGGAAGGTTAACCGCTTGTCATTCTACATTAGCCATCACCATTTGCCTACATTGGAAAACAGCAATAAATGCAGCATTTTTTTTTTAAAAAAAGGTACTCCTTACCTGCAGGCTAAACAAGTACTTCATATCACATCAGAAATCCACCGTAATGCCACAAATGCACTCAGGAATATCCCACTGAGATTTATTTTATTTATTTAAAATATTTTTTTTATGGCTGATGATCTTACGTGTTGCAACTCTGAGTGGTTCACAAAACAACAATAACAGAATTGTTTAAAGTGGTTAGCTATAATTGAATCTTCTTCTTCTTCTTCTTCTTCTTCTTCTTCTTCTTCTTCTTCTTCTTCTTCTTCTTCTTCTTCTTCCTCCTCCTCCTCCTCCTCCTCCTCCTCCTCCTCCACCTCCTCCTTCTCCTCCTTCTCCTCCTTCTCCTCCTCCTTCTTCTCTTCCTCCTCCTTCTTTTCTTCTTCTCCTCCTCCTCATGTTTTACGTTTAATTGTTTAAGGTGGTTAGCTATAATAAAATCTTCCTCCTCCTCCTCTTCTTCCTCTCCTTCTTCTTCTTCCTCCTCCTCCTCTTCCTCCTCTTCCTTCTTCTCCTCCTCCTCTTCTTCTTCTCCTCCTCCTCATGTTTTACGTTTAATTGTTTAAGGTGGTTAGCTATAATCAAATCTTCTTCTTCTTCTTCTTCTTCTTCTTCTTCTTCTTCTTCTTCTTCTTCTTCTTCTTCTTCTTCTTCTTCTTCTTCTTCTTCTTCTTCCTCTTTCTCCTCCTCCTCCTCCTCTTTCTCCTTCTCCTCCTCCTCCTCTCTTCCTCTTCTTCTTCTTCTCCCCCTCCTTCTCCTCCCCCTCCTCCCCCTCTTCCCCCCTCCTCTTGGACAAGTCGACATCTGAAGAATAAACTCAATGCTGTAAGCAAACCTAAGATGAATTGAATGGACCGAATCTGTGACGAGGATAACTGTGGACACCAGAAGCATAAATTCCGCCAACTTGAACAGACGTTGCAGCCCCCACCCCCCTTCTCTAAAATGCACCAACTTTTGGAAGCAACATGAATACAGTGGCTTTTCAAGCGTGTCGCATTTCAATTCTCCTGGTGATAGAAGTGAAGGTATCTTCCATGGGTTCCCATGTAGCCCGGTCTTCTTTCTTTTCAACTTACCTTTGCTGCGTCGGCGGCTTCGGTACTGCTCGGTGTAGCAGGTCAACTGGGTCTCGTCGTCTGCTTCTGAACCGGAGTTGCCCTTGGTGTGACCAAATCCAACACCACCTATGGAGAAAAAAAACAAATCAGTTTTTTCATGCCCACCAGAGAACCTTTCCGGGTGACATCTTTGCCAACGCAACAGCTCTTTTTGCTGCAAGAGGTGTGTAAAAATACAACAGCCTCCTGCTCTTCTTTGTCTTACGTAAAATTAGAATAGAATGTAATAGAATTCCTTATTGACCAAGTGTGAATGGAATGGAGTGGAATGGAATGGAATGGAATGGAATGGAATGGAATAGAATAGAATAGAATAGAATAGAATAGAATAGAATAGAATAGAATAGAATAGAATAGAATAGAATAGAATAGAATAGAATAGAATAGAATTCTTTATTGACCAAGTTTGATTGGACACACAAGGAATTTGTCTTTGGTGCATAAGCTCTCAGTGTACATAAAAAGACAAGATACGTTCATCAAGAATCATAAGGTACAACACTTTATGATAGTCATAGGGAACAAATAATCAATCAAACCATATTAGGAAACAGTCAATATAAATCGTAAGGATACCAACAAGGTTACAGTCATGCAGTCATAAGTGGGAGGAGATGGGTGACAAGAAGAAGATTAATAGTAATGCAGACTTTTCTAACCATGTATGTATTTTCATCCAAATTTTTTTTGCCTTCACACATGTCCACCACATGTGATAATAAGTACCTAGAGTCTAATACAGGGGTGCTATTCAGCAGGTTCTAACAGGTTCTGGAGAACTGGTAGCGGAAATTTTGAGTAGTTCGGCTGGCCCCAGAGTGGGGTGGGAATGGAGATTTTGCAGTATCCTTCCCCTGGAGTGGGGAGGGAATGGGGATTTTGAAGTATCCTTCCCCTGGAGTGGGGTGGGAATGAAGATTTTGCAGCATCCTTCTCCTGGAGTCATGAGGGAATGGGGGATTTTGCAGTATCCTTCCCCTGGAGTGGGGTGGGAATGGGGATTTTGCAGTATCCTTCCCCTGCCATGCCCACCAAGCCACGCCCACAGAACCGGTAGTAAAAAAAAATTGAATTCCACCACTGGTCTAATACATCTTATTCTTTGACTTCTTAACACGCAGGCTTTAAACTTCAATATCATTTATCCACAATAGGATACTTTTAGATTTATTTATTTATTTTTTAAAGGAAGGAGGAGGTTGGAGAAATTGCTTATGGTCAAAGAAATCTAACATTGTATTCAAAGAGAAACGGCTCATTAGCGTGCTTGACGGCTAACTTTTATGCTTTGGCTACGAGCCAGCTGCCTTCCTGCTGTGATTAGTTGGCATCCACCCAAGTTCTTGGTAACTCCTAATCTCGGAAGCCATTAGGAGCAAAGTTTGCACTGAGACCACGACGATGGCAGCTTCATGGCAGACAGTAATTGAATTAAGATTTTTTTTCCCGAAGAATTACGACTCCGAAGGCAACCTGGTAAAACGCAAAGCCTTCGTGCAGCTAAGGACCAACTGTCTTAACGTGCATTGAGCTAAAGTTTATTTGCATTTTCTCTGCAATCAGCCACCGATCCATGGGACCATTTTTTTGGTCTGGACGTTTGAAGCTTCAATTTGCACATACGGAGAGACATAGAGCCTAATAAAATTGATATTAATAAATCTAAAACCGTTGCTGCAGTGTTTCCCCAAAAATAAGCCCTCCCCAAAAATAAGCCCTCCCCAAAAATATTTAAATTCATGTGCAGCCGGTCCCCACCATTTCCTCTGATTAGGGTTAGGGAAATCAGGTAAGATGGCAAGAGGAGCCCCGTCTCGCTCCACATGCCCCAAAATAAGGCCAAGCGCTTATTTCGGGGTTCAAAAAAAATATAAGACAGGGTCTTATTTTCAGGGAAACACGGTAGATGTCTTTTGTACTCTGGGGCAGTGTTTCTCAATCCTAGAAACGTGAAGATGTGGAAGGGGATGGGACTTTCAATTCCTGGATTCCACAGCCACCAGGTAGGTGGAAATATTAAAGCAAGCTGGCCATGGGTTTCTGGGAATTGAAACCCACCCATCTTAAAGCTGCCATGGCTGAGAAGCAAATGTTAATCTGGGGTGTTGGAGAAGCAGCAGAGAGATCTTTGGGTCAGTCATTCTCTTACTCTAGCATCAGTGTTAGAAGGGAGTGGGCTTTGTGGAGGAGGAGGAGGAGGAGGAGGAGGAGGAGGAGGAGGAGGAGGAGGAGGAGGAGGAGGAGGAGGAGGAGGAAGAGGAAGAGGAAGAGGAAGAAGAAAAGGAGGAGGAGGATTGTGGGGTCCTTGGTGCTGTCTGAGCTTGGTATTTTCTTGAAGTTGTTTCATTACCCAACTGATGATGAAGGTAACATCATCAGTGCTAGAAGGGAGTGGGTTGTATGGACTGGAG
>NW_027257100.1:0-45361 GCF_029215685.1 Pituophis catenifer annectens | reverse complement strand
TTAATGCATTGTAAGCCACCCTGAGTCTCCGGAGACTCAGGGCGGCATATAAATTAAAGCAAAAAAAAAAAAAACCCACTAACTGAGCTATTGCTATTACATAATAGCTATTGCTATTACATAATCTTTCATAATTAAGGAAAGCTGGATTGGAAAGAAAATGACCATGGTTTTAAACCTGGAAGAAGAATCCTGTGCCATGATGATGAATACTTTATCTGTGTCTTTGTCTCTGTCTCTGTGTCCCTGTCTTTATCTACCTGCCTGACTCTCTCTGTCTGTGTCTGTGTCTGTGTCTCTGTCTGTGTCTCTGTCTGTCTGTCTGTCTGTCTGTCTGTCTGTCTATCTATCATCTATGAGAGAGAGAGAGAGAGAGAAAGAAAGAGAGAGAGAGAGATTCCTAAAAATGAAAATCAAGGGGCACAAGAAAAAATGGACTAAATGTAATATAAAGGATAAAGCCTACTTAAAGTAGGAACAACAACCAGACCTAGAACCAGAGGTGGGCTGCTGCCCGTTTGCACCGGTTCAGGAGAACCAGTAGTTAAGATTTTACACAGTTCAGCGAACCAGTAAATCCCGCCACTGGTTGTTCCCGCCCCCACTTGTTTTCTGGGCTGTTTTCAGGCCATTTTTCAGGCCAAAAACAGCCCAAAAATGGCCTGAAAAACAGCCTGAAAACGGCTCAAAAACTGCCAAAAAGGACCCAAAAATGCCCAAAAAACAGGCTGAAAAACGGGCCCCAACTGGCTGAATCTTACCTCTGCCTTTGAGGTGAATGGCCGGGAGGCGGTGCTGGGTGTGATGAGTGATTTCACCCACCCAGTCACATGACCAACCAGCCACGCCTATCCAGCCAGAGAACCAGTTGTTAAGTAATTCAAGTCCTACCACTGCCAGAATTGACTATGAAGATAGTTTTTTTTTTTTCTTTTAGGGTTGAATATTATCAATAAAGGAATTAGCAGTTTAAAATACATTACAAACTAAAACTTGGTAGCGTAGCAATGGAAAAGATATTCAAATGCCAGAATGTGTCTATGCCTACAAAGATCAGAATTTTGCAAGCAAAAGCAAGGCGTATATTTCTGAAACAATAGCTGGCTACAGGTACATTTGTGAAACATGAAGCAAAACAAAAAAAGTCATGATTACATTTCCACGACAACACAAAGCAACTTGACCAGTTTAGGATGCTTTCTTCTGCTTAGAATGTTCAAGGCATTGTTGTGGTCAGAAAAAAAGATCAAACCCAATAATTCTAGCAGGGTGAAAAGATTTTAAATAGTCAAGAAAGGAAGTATAGTAACAATCAATTGTTTCTTTGTAAGGAATTGACATAGAAAAATTGAGGGGAAAATATTTTTTTACAAAAAGAGAAAGCCTATTATCAAAGTCTATGCCAGGCAATATATGCCAGCAATTTATCTTAAAAGCAGACAACATTTGAGGTTTGCCACCAATCTTGAAGAATATTATGTCCAGCAACTCAATCAAGCAGACAAGCAGAGTCCATTGAGTGTGTTAAGAGAATTTTACAGCCTCTAAAAATTAATCCTGAAATATTGGCAGTTTCTCATTTGATCTGGTAGTGAAAACAGCTGGAAATGATTCCTTATCCAAAAAGATGGCTGAGCAACTACTTGAATTGGATCTGGAAAACTTAACAGGCAGCTGGCCAGGAGAATATAGAAGATCACAATCTGAATTTCAGAGTTGTTCACTGACTGTTTTGTTTTTATTGGAAATGAATCTTAGAAACCTTAGAAAATGAATGAATTCTATGTGAAATTCCATCTGGAATATGAGAACTCATAATATGCACTCACCACCTATTTTTCATTGCCACTTTCAACAGTCTATCATTCTCATTAGTACGTATTAAAGCAGCCGCTTAATGTAGCTTTTTGTGGATTTTGTTTGCAATTCTGATCAGTAATAAAAATATTCATTTACATCCACTTAGCTTTTTTTTTTCTTTTAAAAATAAAAATTTCAACCTACCATCTGCTGCCTTCAAATTCCTCCCCCAATCATCAAAATGTAGCACACTTTATATTATTGTATAGGTTGATTTTCATTAAATCAACACCAGACTTTATGGATGTTTCTGTTGAAACATATGGAGATAAAGTACAGCTAATTCTCAACTTACAACAATTCATTTAGTGACCATTCAAATTTATAATGGCACTGAAAAATGTGACTTATGACCATATTTCACACTTAGAACAATTACAGCATTTCCATGGTCACATGATCAAAATTTGGATGCTTGGCAACTGGTTCATATTTATGATGGTTGCAATGTCCTGGGGTCATGTGATCATTATTTGCAACCTTCTGACAAACAAAGTCAATGGGGAAGCCAGATTCACTTAACAACCCTTGTTACTAACTTAACAACTGCAGTGATTCACTTAATAAATGTGGCAAGAAAGGTCATAAAATGGGACAAAATTCACTTAACAAATGTCTCACTTAGCAAAAGACATTTTGGACTTAATTGTGGTCGTAAATCAAGGATTACCTGTGGGTCCGGTAGGCCTGTTTTTCACCTTCCCCAGGCTCCAGAGGCTTTCTTGGAGCCTGGGAAGGGTGAAAATAGCCTCCCCCACCCCCCTGGAGGCCCAAAATGGAGGGGAGAGGGCTGCACACACATACGCGGGGCGCAGGGGGGAAGGGGTCACACGCACATGCACAGGGAACAGGGGGCATTTTTTTTAATTTTTTTTAATTTTTTATTTTTATATGCCGCCCTTCTCCGGAGACTCAGGGCAGCTTACAATGCATTAAGCAATAGCCTTCATACTTTTGTATATTTTATACAAAGTCAGCTTATTGCCCCCACAAACCGGGTCCTCATTTTACCCACCTTAGAAAGGGTGGAAGGCTGAGTCGACCTTGAGCCTGGTGAGAATTGAACTTGCAGTAATTGCAGGCAGCTGGATGTTAAATGCTGCCTTAGTAGGAGGCATTAGCCTTCTACACCACTCAGGCTCATTGAATTATGGGTGTGGGCATGCACACACATGATCCCCCCACACTCCCCCCACTTTTGGCACCTGATGGCAAAAAGGTTAGCCATCACTGGTCTAGAACATAGTAATGATACTATATTAGTATCTAGCATAATATCTATGGAAGGTAATATCTAGTACACAAAATAATAACAACACTGATTATGTTACCTAATTGGGTAATTCACTTAATCCTAATTCACTTAATCCTCCAAGGAAAGATTGAAGGCAAATGAGGTCCAGGCAGAAGAAGAACATTATGGCTTCAAAACCTATTGACAAGAATAGGATTGCCAACATGATCGCCAACGTCCGATGATGGACGAAGAAGAAGAATAAATTAGGTAATGAAATGTCTGCAGTCAAACAAACAACCTAGATTCACCACAAATTCCATGGTTCAATCTTGAGCTACAGATACCTGTTAGAAGTATATCAAGCTGCAGTGTCAAATAGCTGAGAAAACATTGGCTATTTACAATTCCCAATAGTGTTTATGCCTAAGAAGTCAAGACCATAATCACTTAGTTTAATAAGTATGGCTTCTGGAAATTGGATTACAAGTGAATCAATGAAATTACTCTCTTACATGTTAAATTACAATATTAATATATTCCTCTACAAACTGTATGTTTGATACAAGCTTGGAATGGATGGGGTAGCCAAGCTGCCTAATTATACAGACTCCCTTGTTTCAGTTATTCAGAGCAGAACCAAGATAGGCACAATCTGCTTTTGAACAAGTCCCAACTTCCATTCTAGTTTAGTTCTCTGTCAGCTAGTTTCCCTTCCCACATCATCACTTTTAGAAAAAGGAAGTAATGTAACAAGCAGTGCAAGTCTCTGGTGAAGGCAAATCAAATCCCACTTTCATCAGAGAAGTAATGTAGAGAAGACGTGTGTCTTTTTTCCATCAGGGATCACAGCATTGAACCACAATGCCCCTGATCTCCAATGGAAAATAATGCTGTCAGCAACATTTACAACTAGGGAGAAATCTGCTGAAAGAATAATTCCCCCTAAGAGATACTTGGATAACATCATCTATTTAAAAAAAATAGGAGATAATATTTCAGTTTCAGCTGGAATGTTTTTGCTTCTGCAACTGTCTCTTTTTCAACAAGGAACTTTTTTTTCTTTTTATTTCTCTTGAGAAGAAGATCAGTATAAAGGCTAGCAGGGGCTGGTGAAAAATCATGCCTTTTTGAATACATGAAACCTCCCTGGATTTTCCAGAACTTCAGCAGAAGTGTTCAAATATTAAGTTTTTAAGTGAAAAGCAATTGTTCATTTATCAATTTCATTAGCTGTAATTGGGACCTAACTTTTGAAGTTCCACAAGCCTGCTCTAGTTCAACAGGAAACATGAATGTGAAAGAAGTGTCACTTTGATTGGCAAGTACTATTTATCAACTTCTCGGTTTGCCCGAATGTCGTGGAAATTCTAGTGATTGATGAATCATTCCAGTTCAAACTATGTCTCTTCTGCATGTATCTACCCACTCATCCATTCTATACTTATTTCTACATTGATCTATGGACTGAGACAGAGTGTGTAATCCAGAGGTGGGTTTCAGCAGGTTTTGATCAGTTCTGGAGAACCAGTAGTGGAAATTTTGAGTAATTCGGAGAACCGGTAGTAAAAATTCTGACTGGCCCCAACCCCACCTATTCTCTGCCTCCCGAGTCCCAGCTGATCGGGAAGAAATGGAAATTTTGCAGTAACCTTCCCCTGCAATGCCTACCACGCCACGCCCACCAAGCAATGCCACGCCCACCAAGCCAGACCCACAGAACTGGTAGTAAAAAAATTTTTGAAACCCACCACTGGTGTAATCCACAAAAAGCTTCATATGTAAATGTGATACAGGTAGTTCTCAATTTACAACCACAATTGAGTCTAAAATTTCCATTGCTAAGCAAGACAGTTGTTAAGTTACAGCCTTTTTGCCATGGTTATTAAGTGAATCAGTATAGCTGTTAAGTAAATAAGTAGTTGTTAAGCAAATCCACCTACTCCTATTGACTTTTCTTGATAGAACCAGCAAGGTGATCACATGATCCCTGGTCAGTGCAACGGTCATAAATAAATGTCTGTTGCCAAGCACCTGAATTTGGATCACAAGTCCATGGGGCTGCTACAAACATTTGTTACCGGTCAGGTAACTTTTTTCAGTGCCATTGTAACTTTGAACCATCACTAAACAAATAGTTATAAGTCTAGCACTACCTGTATTTGGGGGGGGGGGGCAGGTCCAAAAGATACATTTTAACTCAGGCAAAACCTTTAATTTAAGTTCAGGATAGTAGAAAAACATAATGAGGAATTGATAATTGGTTTTAGTCTGAATGTTTGTCCCAAAAATAAGACTCAGGACAGCTAATAAAGACTAAAAATCCCTATTAAATACTAGGAAATTTGCTTTTTATCATTTTCTTCTGTAGGAAGTTAGCACCCACCCCTTTCCTGGAAGAGTGAAATATTTTAGGAAATATGAAAAAGGCAGAATATTATATTTCCCTGGATGAGAAATATGAGAAGCATATTTTACAGACAAAGCAGCTCCCACCTTCCTGCCCCCCACCCTTTGTCAATGGGCCATTAAGGCCTGGGCCAGTCTATTCTACATAACAAAGATCTGCCTCCTTCAGGCAGAGCCATAGTAGGAATTGCCAAAGATAGGATTAGCCCTCTACACAATAGCAGCAGAAACTCACCACATGTGACCTGGGAAGCATATGTGACCATCAACCAGCAAGGCCCCCACCCCCTGGGAGTCTGACAACCAATCAGGATACTCTTTCGGGGCCCCAAGAAATGCAGAGCCAGAGAGAGCATAAAAACCCGAGGATTTACTGTATCTGCCCTTTTTTTCTGTTCAGGAACTCAAGCCATGTGATCCTGTCCACCATTAAACCATCTTTCCAAGCAGTCTCCATGTTTCCAGTGTCTGTTTCCCCACTTGGAGCAGAACCCAGAAGGATGTTTCTTCCAACACTTCTAAGCCAGTGGTTCTCAACCTTCCTAATACTGCAACCCTTTAATACAGTTCCTCATGTTGTGGTGACTCCTAACCATAAACTTATTCCTAAAATCATTGAAAATATGTGTTTTCGAATGTGAAAGGGTCATTCAACCCCCAAAGGGGTCGCGACCCACAGGTTGAGAACCACTGTTCTAAGCAATGAAGTTCTTTTCTACCAGTTATACTTCAGTATTTATCTCCCTGTTTTATAGAATTTCAACTCAAATAATCATCTCAGAAACGTCCATTAAATAATCCACTTTCCAATTCTAGATTTGGATATAGCACCCAAAGTTTAATTATTTTTTTCCCAAGTCTTCCCTCCAGACTAGATCCAGCACAACAGACAATGCATTAATTATTTCTTTCATCTCCTGCTGCACAGTTATAAAGCATGATTAAACTATATACCTATACCTATATACCCATATTTTCAGTAGATAAGGAATTCATTGTTACAAAATGTAATAAGGGGGGGCATTAGCTTAGATGACTATAGAAATTGGTGGAAGGTAGATCTATCAACAGTTTTAAGTTAGGAAAGGTAAAAGAACCTGCACTTTAAGAGATAATATTCTTCTGAATATCAGCTCCTGAAACTGTACAAAGGATTGTTGCATTGTTGCCCTGTTTATAAGCTTCTAGAGGTATCTGATTATTTGGATGTTCTTATCTCTAATTACTTTCTTACCTACTGTGATCTTCCATTATACATTGCTCAGAATTATATTTAATATGGAATCATGGTAAACTGTACAATGGCATCTTAAGGCACATACAAATCCTCCTTCCCTTTAGCCAAGAACAAAAAGACATTATCTTGCATTATGTTATTTTTTTTCCCTTTTGAATTATATTGCATTATTATTATTATTTCACTGAATATGAAAAGTTGAAAACTGTGTCCTCTCAAATGTCTATGGAGAATATTAGGACAACCACTGAGCAAAGAGTTTGTGAGGAAGTAATCAAAATTGGTGAGGTAACTGCTTCTAATTGCCCTCTTCTTTAAAATACTGCTGACCTTATTTAACAGTAACATACTTAACAATTGGCTACTAATCACTTTACTCAAGTTGCCATGACAGGCTGCTACTAAAAGAAGATAAGTTGTAATGGGTTTAAAGACTTCTAGGTAGTAAAAGCTTATCACTTAGGCCACTCAACTGAGGGAGTCAATAAATAGGAGGAAAACTAGTCTGAAAACTTTTAAGAATCAAATGTTCTCATCCATTGCTTTTCACAGAATGCCCTGTTCCAAATTAAGATTGAAAAAAGAGTAATTGATAGACATGAAGATTTGATTACATTACAGGTAAATGTTTCCATATTGCATCTTTTCATTATGGAGCTTCAGACCAATCATTAATAGCAGGCATAAGAAGCAGGCAATAGAAGATCCCAAGGGTTGGCTACAAATAATAATAGAAATAGAAATAAATAGAATTATTTATTGGCCAAGTGTGACTGGACACACAAGAAATATGTCTCTGGTGGATAAGCTCTCAGTGCTCTCATACAAGCAACAAGTAATAAATCATGATCATAATCATAAAACAAAATCATCATAAATCATAAGATACAAATACAGTGACAGTCATAGGATACTAAATAAGTTAATCAACATAAATCATGAGATACAAACAACAAAGTTACAATCATAAGAATTCATCCTTCAAAACATATTCATCCTAACATATGATACACAGTAGTACCTTATATCTATGGGCTATTTAAATGCTTTGTCATCCACCTTCTCTTCATGAATTGTAGTAGAACAATACTATTTAAAAGTTTGCCAAAATTAATTATTTTACATCTCTGAGACACAGATAAATCAGGGTTAGATGCTGCTAGATAAAGTTTATGTGGGATGATATTATGGCTTGCTCATGAAGCAAGATTTTCAGCTGATGGAGAGGTGGCAGCTTCTCTGATAGCAGACTAGGCCATGAGAAAAAGAACTTTTGTGGAAAGCAGACAAGAAAGAAAGAAGGAAAGAAAGAAAAGAAAAGAAAAGAAAGAAAAAGAAAGAAAGAAAGAAAGAAAGAAAGAAAGAAAGAAAGAAAGAAAGAAAGAGGAAGGAAGGAAGGAAGGAAGGAAGGAAGGAAGGAAGGAAGGAAGGAAGGAAGGAAGGGTAGAAAGTAAGCACCCACCCACTCTCATAGAGAATGAAATATTTTGGAGAACATTAAAAAGGCAGGATAGAATATTTCCCCTAAAGGAGAAATGGGAGGAAATCTTAAGGGAGGCAGAAACTAGCCCCAGTCTCCCTGCCGCAAGCAGAAACTGAGGAGATCAGCTTTTAGAAATGCAGATTTGGTAATCCATTCAGAAAGACTGGGTCAGACAGAAACTCCAGATAAGCAACAGAATTAGGCAAGCCAAAGGTTAACAAGATTAGCTCAGACAAACACCTAGAATTCACATTTTTCCTTTTGTCTATAGAGCCAGCCATGACCCCTACATGACTCCATAGGAATCAAGAAGGTATAAAATACCTACCCACTCTCAACTCCACTTTGATCAGCTATCCCAGAACTGCACACTGTGTGTGTGTTGGTTCTGCTCATTAATAAATGGACCTTTCTTTCTTAAGCAGCCTCCATTTTATTCTCTGCTTGGAACTAGACCTGGATTTTTCTTCCAACAGAAGGAAGGAGGGAAAGAAGGAAGGAAGGAAGGAAGGAAGGAAGGAAGGAAGGAAGGAAGGAAGGAAGGAAGGAAGGAGGGAAAAGAGAGGAATTTACAAGGAAAATTTTTTTACTTCGAATGACTCTAGATGCAGTTCCTTTTCCTATAGTTATAAGTAGGATACTTCAATCTATCATATTTCACAGAATCCATGACAGCTAAATAAAGTTTTAGAGTCAGTTGGCTCTAAATGCCATGGAGTTTACAATGTGGAACATAATAAGTTGTTTTCTATTATTAAAGCCAAGACTTCATCTATTCTGAATTTCATGGTAACTTTGACTATAGATCGTAGGTATCTACCATTTTCCAACTTTAGAGTTACAAATTGGAACAGTTGGAACAATTAATCAGTGTAACATCTTGCCTCCAGAAGTTGTGAATACTCCAACACTGGAAGTTTTTAAGAAGAGATTGGGTAACAATTTGTCTGAAATGGTATAGGGCAGTGATGGCGAACCTTTTCAGCACCAAGTGCCGAAAAGGTCATGCGGAAACGTCACGTGCACACACTCATCGGGACTGTGCTCCGGAAAAGCTGAACTTCCAAGTTCTAGCGTGCATGCATGCCCAACCATCAGCTGGCAGCACACATGTGCAGGCCAGATTTTGGCACTGCCATGTGTACGAAGGTATCGCGGTCCAGAAAAGCTGAACTTCTGGGTTCTGGCATGCGTGTACACCTGAGAATCAGCTGGCTGGTGCGCATGCACACACCGGTTTTTGGCACTGCCGTGTGCATGAAGGACAGCTGATTGTCTGGCATGCACGCCAGAAAACCAGAGGACAAACAGGCAAGGCCGTGTGTGGGTTTCCTGTTTAAGCAGGGGGTTGGACTAGAAGACCTCCAAGGTCCCTTCCAACTCTGTTATTCTATTCTATTCTGTTGGGAGAGGACATTTATCAGTATGAGGTGATAAATCATAAATATAGTGATGGTATTCAGTTACATATCTCTGCTTTGGATTATATAAATGATGGTATTAAGGTTCTTATCCAGTGCCCGGAAACAGGGAGGGTTTAGTTGGGGCAGCAGACTGCAATTAAACTTGCAAGCCTTGAATAGTTGTGAGCTTTTGAGACCCTTGGATCTAGATACTTTCTTGCTTGGCATAGGTTAGCTATTCCCCAGATAGAGTTGGTACACAATCTAGGAGATTCTCCTGCACTCACAGCTGCTGCTTGAGAAACAAATAATTGGTTAGGAAGTCCTTTGCCCAAACTCATCTTGGTTACATCAGTTTCTAAATCTGGAGTTTCTGCTCACAGCCATTCATAACTTAATAACTTCCTGAATGATATTCAGAAATTTCATATGGTCCAAAGGTGCAGTACCATACACAGTTCTGGATTAATTAAGATTTGCCCATGTAATAATACTGTGGTGTAATCACTAGTGAATATCAGTAGGTATCTGGATGCAATGCAAGGTACTGACCTTCACCTGGTCATGTAGGTACTTTTGGGCACTTATTTCCCATGGTTTCAACCCATTTTGCAAAATTCTCTGGAACAATGTCAGCTTGCAAGACTCAGGATATCTGCCTTCTCTACCATGGTGCTTCTGCAAAGAGATCCATATGACCCAATGGATCATGATCATGATCCTTTCAGAAGACCAAAAAGACCTGGTCTTAAATCCTTTCCTCAGGATTTAAGGCTAGGATATTTCTGAAGTCCAATCTGTTGGTGTTGCAAGTCTTTTGGAGATGGTTGGTTATAATATAGAAGTTATTCTTAATTGTTTTATGTACCGTATGTTGGGTTTTTAATTAACTTATTTTTATGTATATTTGTTAGCCACCCAGAGTTGTTTAAGTTGAATTTTTCTTCATATGAATTTTTAAAATAAAATAAAATAATATTCCCCAAAGTGGGGAGGGGAGAATATGGGGGTGTATGGTAGATTTAACTATGATAGATTTATATTTATCAAATTAATTTCAAAAATTGAAATGGTTTTAGCTTTCATTTATTCTATGAATATAGCTTGCATTTATTCTGAGAATTTTTATACTGCCCATCTTACTCATGCAGAGATTCTGGGGCAGCTTAATTACTTATTAAAATTATTATTAAAGAGAAAATCATCACTGGACTTCAGAGTTACCATATATTCCATTATTAGTTCCAGATCAATCAAAGTTAGGGTATGGGTTGATTCCTGTCATAATTCTATGACATGGAAGTCATTTTCTAATTCTGACATTAATTCATTCCATAAAAATCTTTTTTTTTAAAAAATCTGAATTTTGAGCACATTAACACAAAATATAGCAGATAGAGTTCTGACTAAATTTCTTATATTTTATACAGGATGAGAATTATTAAATGAGAAAGTAGCAATTTAGCTGCTTACAAAGCCAACTTTATTCAATTTCAGATGTGGCAATATATGAAAACAGTTTGATTGCAGGCAATGAATGAGTTATAGTCGCTAATGATATTTAGTTTATTTTACCAACAATGATTTCTGAAAACTGATAAATGGGAGAAAAGTGAATCACTTTTGGTGATTGTGTTTTTCTATTTGGAATGCTGATTATTCTGAGATTTGGGCAGCGCCATCTTTCTCAGAATACAACAAAACGTGGGAGAATTGTATGCACAAGGTAAACACAGAATTGATGAAAGCAAATCTATTATCTGAATAGCTAAAGATAATAGTGTATTTATCAATTTCTAATATGTATACATATACATATAGCAATCTTCCCTTGTCTCTAGATTATTAAATGGATTTATACTTTCTTAAGATAGTGAATCCAGGCAGCAAGTCATTCAGTTATTTAGTACATTTTTTACTATCCATATGAATTTTGATAGAACTGCAGAAGTGAAGTACTTGCACTGTTTTACAAAATTGCTAGCATTAGATTAGAGATAACTTCCTAATCTTGTTTGTATTTGCTGCAAAGCAAATTGCAATCTTCTTTTTTCTATTTCTTTTTATTCTTTTTTCTGTATTTTGTTTTTTTTTTCTTCTTTCTCTGTTTCTTTGTTTTCTTTACTCTGTATTACTTTGTGTCAATTTTTATGTTCTCTTTAAAATTTATAATAAAATTTACATTAAAAAAGAAAGAAAATTGCTACGGTTGAAAGAGAGAAGGAACTTTCTTGTTATAAAACTAATGGTAGATCAAATCTGGTCATCACTGTTAAAAAGAAAACTAAAGTTAAAATTTGAGTTTCAAATTAAAAGTTAAATTATGTTTTGATGGGCTCTTTCCAGTTATACTTAAAATTGTACATTTTTTTGTTTTAATAGGTTAAATTTGCTTGTGAATACTTATACTGATTTGGATGTAGTGACAACAAAATTTTTTCAAAGATTAGAAATTAAGAAAAAATGACAGAGACTATGTTATTTACATGTGTGTGTAGGCATGAAGGTATGATAGTTTTAAACTTTCTTCAGACAAACATAAATCATACTAAGAGGAGTAGAGAGGATATTAAAAGGAAAAAAACTGAATGGAGAATTTTGGAGACAGAAACTTTCATTTTTATTTTTAGAAGCCAGAAGGACATGTATATTCTTTCTTTTTAAGCAATCCTTCCTCAAGATACATTGTGTGCTGAAATAATTGTATCTGATGGAGGAGCTTTATATCACTGAGGCAAAGCAACTGTCAACAAGTGTTGAAAAGAAAACCAAAGGCAGATATTTTTTTTTTTTGAGTGACCTTCCAGTGGTAAAAGGCTGGACAAAAATCCAAGGTTTCACAATTGATTATCTAGAAAAGGATCAATGATCTGGGAAAGAGGAAAAGGGATTCTATATTACTCTGTTTATATTAGCTATCTGAATATTTAATTTTGTGCTTCATCTTCAGGCACTGAATATGTCACTGCCAAAGTATGCAATGAAAGTACTTAATGAACTGAAAAAGATTTTCTATATCACTGCAATAATTGTACTTTGTCCAAGTTGGTATTTAAGTTCAACTTTTTTTCACGTGAGGAGTTCAAGCAAGTCATACACATTTCATTAAATCTGAAAAATTCTCTCTTTCTCTTTCTTACTCTCTCATTTTCTCTCTCTCTCTCTCTCTTCTATCTCTATCATTAATGAAGAATACAGATGGTCATGTCAATTTTAATTAAAATTCTCATTTCAAATCAGCAGAGCAATTCTGGCTGAAGATTTTATTATTATTATTTGGGCTACAAACATAATATAAACTAAATCAAACTGGATTTTGTCCATTTCTAAACTAGATTCCCATTTGCTTTTCTATTATGCAATTTAACTCAAGACATAATTTGAAAATGTAATGCAAAAGTACCTCTTTGGACTAGCATTGAATAAAATGAAAACAATTAATATAATTTTATGCTAGATTATTTGCTTGAGCACATTTTTTTTTATAAACATCTATGTGAGGCTGCTGGATGAGCTCATCCATTGTCCTGGGGTGAGTATGCCGATGATACCCAAGTATACATTTCTACCACATTGAATTAAGTAATGTCATGAATGTCTCATCATGGTATCTGGAAACTGCAAGGGTCTGGATGGTGGACAATAGACTTTAGCTAAACTCTAGCAAAACCAAGTGGCTTTGGTTTGGGGGGTTTGTCTGTTGATAGGAACCATACTATCTTTGGTGCTAAATGGCTTGGCCACTAACCAAGACATACTCAGTGAGTAATCTGTGTATCCTCCTAGATTCATGACTCCTGGTCAAGGAACAGTGGCCATTATGGATAGGAGGACCTTAGCACTGGTCCATCTTGTGAGCCATGATCGTGCAGTGGTTAGAATGCAGTACTGCAGGCTACTGCAGTTTGCTGACTGCCAGCTGGCAGCAGTTTGGCAGTTCAAATCTCACCAGGTTCAAGGTTGATTCAGCCTTCCATCTTCCTGAGGTCAGTAAAATGAGGACACAGATTGTTGGGGGCAGTATTCTGACTCTATAAATCACTTAGGGCTATAAAGCACTGTGAAGCGGTATTTAACTCTAAGAGCTATTCCTATTGTGTGCCATTTCCACCTGTTCCAGGATTGTCAGGCCCTCTTATAGTCACTCATGCTCTAGTCACCTTCCACTGCCACTGTCACTAAAGTTATGCACTCTACTTGGGCATGCCCTTGAAGAATCTCTGGAAGCTTCAACTGGTATTGAATGCAGCAGTGCAGGCTGTTATGTACAGTCATAAAACAGTGTATATTTCACCTCTGCTCTGCAAGCTGCATTGGTTGCAAATTGTTTCCAGGTCCAATTCAAGGTACTGTTTTTTTAAAGCTCTTCATAGCATGGGACCAGGTTATCTGAACAATAGCCTCTGCCTGGTTACATCAGCCTGCCCCATTTGAAATCCCATAGTTTATATTAGACCTCCACAGAACTAGAGATTTGTTTAGATAGCTCCATTAATGAGGGGATATTTTTCTTTTTTTCAACATGATTTATATTTTTGTTTTTTATGAGATCTATTTCTATGATCTTTAAATTTATATTTCTATTTACTGTTTTTATATCTTTGCTTTTTATCTATTGTATGCTACTCAGTGTTGCCTTGGGTGAGATGGGTGGTTATATAAATATTTATATCAAATAAATATACTTATTTGATAAATAAGTAAATAAATAGGAAATAGAGTAAGCAAATCTTTTATTCTACTAATATAGCAGTTGCCCTATGAAGTTATACAAATACTAATTAATTAGTTATTACAATAATTTCATTATTTCATTTCATTTCTAGAGGAAGCTTAGACAGTATTATCATAATGAAATATTACCTCTGGCAAGTATCAAAATCTCTCTACCTCAACATTTTCTATTGGTTGCCATTCAGTCATTTTTTCCTAAAAGGTTAGAGTGAGGTAACACAATGATAATTATCTGTTGCTAATTACACTCTAATCTAAACTGTAAATATTTTTCATTGTATTGCTTGATGTCATAATACACAGTATACATTTTTTTCCTATTGGGAACAATTATAACTTAGAAACCTGCAAGGCTAGGAAAAACAAACTTGCAATCAAAGATAAATAAAAATTAGCAGTACTTTATATTTTTAATTATCTTTTATGGTTTGTCCTAATCTAATAACTGTTATAAATATGTGGGAAGAAGGACTCTTCCAATTCCAGGTTTATGTCACCTAATCACACCGATATTAGTAAATAAATTCTTGTCCATATTTTATTTATCATGGGGCACTGGTAAAACTTAAATATGGATAGCACTTGGCAATAGCACTTAGACTTATATACTCCCTCCATACTGCTTTACAGCCCTTTCTGAGCAGGTTGCAATGTTAGCATATTGCATCCAACAATCTGGGTCCTCATTTTACTGACCTCAGGAAGATGGAAGACAGAATCAACCTTGAGCAGATCAGGATCAAACTCCTGGCAGAAGATCTAGTTAGCCTGCAATACTGCATTCTATCCACTGCATCATTGCAGCTACCAGCAATTGTTTCTTTTAAAAATCTTTCTAGAGAAAAGAAATGGCTTTCATTTTTGCTTTCAGAGAAAAAAGTTTGGTGAAATGCACATGGGTAAGAGGTGCAGTTTGTGCACATCTCTTATTCTTAACATGGCCAAGAGATTTGCTTGAATGTCCTGTGTTTCTTTATACAATCCTTCAGCCTTCTCCAACCTCCCTGACTCCCTACACTTGCTTTTAGTGCCAGAGAAAGATATCAAAAAATATTTCTCTTCTGATTAATGACTGTGTCCAGCTGGAGGAATTTAGAATAATAGAAATAACAGATAGGGCTAATTCTATTTAAACTAAAGGACATGTTTCCATTTACTTTATACTAACCCTGACTTCTGCAGCTTGCTAAAAGACTTTGAACAATGGAGAAGACTCTAGCAGAATCAAGGGAAATGTAGACCAGAGGCAATAGACACAAATAATGTGTGATGTCCAGTATGTCTCTTTTCTCAGTTGAGCAGTTGGCCTTAATTGACTTAATCATTAAGAAACAGACTGTCTCCAGCAAAGTAATTATTAAGTTGCTGGCCCATATCTTTAACCTTTCAGAAATTAACAGCTTAAGTATCTCTTCCCTTCCCTGCCCTCCCCATGACTTTTATTTCTCTTCTGAACTGAGCAGAACAATCAAATTAATTTCTTTCCAGAGGAAAAAAAAATATTTCAACCTTTTAATCCTGGAGTCATAATGTCATGTTATCTCAAAGAATAATCATTTAGAATATTAATTTATTAAAATTTCAGAAGAATTCATTTGTGAAAGAATGGTATGGGAGTGAGGAAAAGGAAAAATGATGGGAGTGTTGTGAAGTAACTGATGCATGACCTTTATTTGCACTTCATTACCGGCTGAAACTTCTCTGTTATTTCCTGATATTTTATGCATGTACAATTCTGACTTCCTATATAAATAGAAAGATTAATTTAAGTGATTATTCAACACTTTTAAAAGCCTCCTCGGTATGCATATAAATTAGAAGGATAATGTGATCCTGCCTGTGTTACCACCCTTTGCTTCACACTTTACATTAAGTGAGGTATAAAAGTAAGAATACAATACTTGTAGTATCTAGGACCAAGGCTATAATCCTGCTGGTCTATTGACAGTGCACTAGGTTGGATTGCATGAAAATCACTGCCGGTAAAACTGCTGAGTCCAGATTTCCCAAAACACTGAAGCTGTGAGATTAAATCAGTACGTTTACTATGCCTGTCAGCTGGTGATCAAATACTGAAAAGTTTATCTGTCTGGTGCACAAGACTTCAGCTATATTTCCCAGCAACTAAAGAGAGGGGTAAATAGGTAAGAATATTTTCCATTCCATCTTTTCCTTTGGAAGGATTCTGAAGCAAATTCAATTCTGTTTCCATTCCTTTCCCATCTGAAATTGAAGGCAAAGATAAGGCCAAAATATAGAACTGCAACCATAGGTATTAAACATACATACAATATTGCAACATGCAGAAGTCTTTAATTCAATGTTTCACCTTGAAAATTTTAAACAAGAGTATGTATTCATTTTCTGGGGATTTTCTGCACCCTATAAAACTACCTAATGGAAGCCATTTCAGAGAAAAAGAAACCAAACTACAAACTTTGTTTAAAAAGCTGTTCATGACATTATCTCTTCCAATTTAGAAATCTGTTTTTAATATCCTGCTTTATTAAGTAAAATCATCTATGTTGACCTAAAGTACTTTAATTGCAATGGTCAGTGTCGCTTCCATACATACACATTAGGTTTTCCAAAATGAATGGAAAATAGAAATTAAAAAGAAATATAGATAGTTCTCTGTAAACAGTGACTTTCCCCAAATCTGTAATGTTATTGTTATTCCATTCTTTCCTACAGCAGAAAAATCAGGATCAAAGGTTTAATTTTTTTATCCTCTCTGGGGCTCTTCTTCAGAAAGTAGTAAATTACTAATAATGAGCCTAAATACAACCTTGAAAAAGATTTAAGAAAGGATAATTGCACATCTTTGTGGAAAAAGCATATATTATTTGTCCATAAAACTCTTAATTGCCAATCAATTGGCTGAGGACTTTTCGAAAATAAAATTTCATGCACATGTACATACACACAAAATTCAAGTGCTCCTGGTTGCAAGAATTTTTGAAAGATGAAAAAGTTTTTTTCAAAGCACAGCATGGTAGCTTAGTTCCATAGTAGCATTAAAGATGTATGTAAAATGGTCCTTATATATATATAAATCCATTTTGGCTTCTATCAAAGAAACAGTCATAGGATAAGTGCTTCCCCAAAGTGCTTGAGTCAGAGTGGTAACCAAAGTATTTGCCGTAATCCTGGGATCACAAAACACATACTGTGTGGTATATTCTATAGCTCTGTTGGATAATACTATGTGAATGCAAACTCCTAGTTGACTACATACTTATGAAGGAAACTAGAACATCCAATTCCATCCATTTCACTGTAACAGAGTTTGTCCAGCACATGAAATGGTATATTTAATCTTGTCTTAACCTGTTAGTTGAAGCAAGGGTAAATCATGGTTTATAGTTTGCATGATACCTTCATCCAGCTATCATATCTTATTCAACAAGACCTGGTTAAAGCATGGCTATTAATTTGATCCTATGATAGATATACTAGGCAGGTGCTATTCCAACACACCTTCCATCAGAGATAAGACCTCCCCTTTGAAGTAGAATTTGCCATTTCTTTCATCAGTGGACATCTCCTAGCATGTAAATTATCTCCAGCAGCAGCCATCTCTAACTTCTCTGCTTACAAAAGACTAGTTGACTGATAGATGTGATTTTTAGAGGGTTGTCAGGGCAAAGCTGCATTGTGACAATGAAATGGTAACTCCAGGCAGTGGTTTGATGGGCAGGGGCTCGGTATAACTCTGCTCCTCAAGCCAGCCACTGCATTTGCACTTTGTTTGATATCACCTATTCTAATGTTATTGTTATTGCTATTACTATGACTATGAATCCTTGAAGTGAAAGCTATCTTCTGAAAATAGGATCATTTTGGTTCCAAATCCTATTCAAAGCATGCTAGTATTCACAGTTCCTCCTCATCTTGCTGTGCTTTGCTGTTAAGCTGGCTTGTGGGAGTGGAATTAATGCTTGCTAAATGAAATGAATGTTCTTGAGAAGTTGACAATTTTGTAGGCTGAATGCTATTTGTATACAATCAAACTCTGCTAAAGCACAGAGAAGCAGCTAATGGAAAGAGATAAGACATCACAGTTTTGGGAAGTGTGCATATGTCTTTCAACGTATTATTCACATGTTCAAAAGCCACACAGAGATGAAGATTGAACTAATTAATGAACAGTGGGAATTCAGGAAACAGTTGAATGTAATTAGTATTCCATTTAAGCTAATACTCCACCCATAGTGAAATTTATTTCTTTTGAAGGGGATTACATAAGTAATGACTGCCAATACGTCATCTGGGAGTCGTAACTTGAAAATATTAATTAAATCAATCCAAATCCACATAATTACTACCATTCTCTTTTCTGAAAGAAATATTTTCCAACAAATATTTGTTGGAAACAAATATTTGTTGGAAAATAGTGGTAAAAGTAGAAAAATATATATATATATATATTTAAAAAAATAGATCGAAAGCTTTTCCATATGGTACTGCAGCTTTTACCTGCTTCTGTCCTACATGTAAGTGGGTTGGCTTAAGAAAGTGGGTTTTTTATATATGTATTTCAAATCCCTCATCCCCTTTGGCTGCGGTAAGGGCAGGTATTCTATCTGAACTACAGCTAAAGTGCCATAAAGACCAGCACCAATTGCTTTCTCTTCTTTGGCACTCTACTGGATTCAATTGTTGTACCATCCCAAATATAATCCAAAATTACTTCACCTGCTTAGTCTGTTGTTTTATTTGGGGATTGAAGGTTCAGTTAAGACTTGTGATGGCGTAGTGGTTAGAAAGCAATACTGCAGCCTACTTCTGCTGACTGCCTTCTGCTGACAGTTCGATTCTCACCAGCTCAAGATTTACTCAGTCTTCCATCCTTCTGAAGTTGGAAAAATGAGGATCCAGATTGTTGGGGACACTATGTTGACTATGTAAACCACCTAGAGAGGGCTGTAAAGCATTTTGAAGTTATATATATATGTCTAAGTGCTATTGATAGTGCTAAGAAACCTGAATAATCTGCCCTTGAAATCACCTTCAGGTTTTAGCTATATAATCCAATCTATCCAGCACTGATGTTATCACTAAGTCATTAAATGAAAAAAAAAAACATTTTCCTATTGCTTTTCTGTGCTGAGTATATGGTATGCTACATGAAGAGAAGTTGCCTCTTTTTTTTTTACTTGTGGTTTGAAATGCAGATGGAAGCTTGAAAGCAAGAAATAATCTGCTGAAAAACTTAAGTCTGTAATGATACAACACTGCAGGATTTATTTAATTAATCTTTTTAGGTATAACAAAAAATATTTTCTTAATTTGTAGCACAAACTATCCTTTGTTTTGGGGAAATAAATCAAAATGAAATAAATTCAGCTCAAGTGAATGGATCTGATTTATTTCATACTGCCTAAGTATGTAATTTTCTTCATGGTTTCAAGTTGATCCTAGCAAGTGAGCAGATTAAATGGGAACCACTTGCTAAAGGTCACTCTTGTTCTTTGCTACAAAGATTGAATGACAATATATTGTCATATATTATTGAACATGATACATGGGCTAGAGGGAGGTTGGGGCTTTATGTTGTGGATTTTTAATGCCTCAAGCTGCCCAACATTTATGGCCACCCAACACACATATAGTCACTGTATGTGGGATGGCTATAAAAATGTTAAATAATAAGTAAATTATTCAAATGTTAATGTTTAATATGATAAAGTCATAGCTATAGCATTTCTATTTTGTACGATATTCAAAATTTATTTTGAAACTAGGCCAAGCTGTTAAGACCTACAAATTTAAAAAAGTAATAGCACTTTAGATTCATTCTGAGAGAAGTGCACTTTTGAAATAAAAAAATAAATATTTTGATTCTCGAAACTTTATAAATTGTTCCTTGGTCTTTTACAACTTCTACAGAGGACAACTGCTATCTTTTTCTGGGCAATCTTTATATGATATGATCCAGGACCACCAATAAGCTTGTACAACAGTATTTAAACACTAATAACCTCTCTACTCAACTTCACATTCAGCTTTCCAACAACAAAAAGGCAACAGGCCGGGTGAGTATTTTTAATGAATAGCCCTTTATCTGCCTTATCCATACATGTGAAATGTGTGAATGGCTGGGTATATAGCCTTGCCTTATTCCTTTGCCAACCAGAAGCCAATCTGTTTTGTTATGTTCTGTTTGGACTGTGGCTTCACTAATCAGATGCTGACTGTAGGTCACATGCATGAGGCCATGAGGACAATGAGATATTCTGGGATTCCCATTTTTTGAAGAAAATTCCATAGATTGACATGTTCTCCAAAATCAAAGGTCTCTATATAATCGATGAAATACATTTTGACTTCTTATTTATATATTGTTTTAGTTTCTTAATTATCCAGCCTGCTTCAGCAAAAATATCTTGTGGGTTTTTTTAGCCTTTTCCAAAGCCAGATTGAAATTATTGCCTCTCTTTTTTTTCTATATAAGACACTGATCTGTGTTGGATGATCCTAAACATTATTTTTTTAGTGTGAAAAATTACAAATATTTTATTGTTAGTGTGAAAACTTAGAAATATGTTATAACAGTTTATACACTGTTTTAAATTTTCTTTCTTTGGTACAAGGATCTGGACTATTTTAATCTATTGATTACTAATCCTGCTAGATTTTCTAGAATATTTGGTTAGAATGTTTACTGATTTTTCTTCTATTGGTTATCATATTTAGATAGATATTCCATAAATACCTATGGCTTTCCATAAGTAATGACTGGAGTGCTGGTTTAATTTCATATTCTACTTTCATATTCTACTTTATTTATTTTTTATTTTTTTCCCTTCTTCTGCCCCAAAGACAATCCCAAAGCCCCTTCATGTTCAATTTAATTATAGACCTACTAGATATAGATATCTAGATAAAGTCTATGCAATTCTTTTATTATTATCATTTTAAAAACACCTTCAAATTCAATGAAATGTTTTGCTAGACTTAGATTTAGATAATGTTTAGTTATGAGAAGAATTTTTAAGTAGCATTACATGTATACACATTTATGTTTTATACAACAGTTTTTCATTTTCTGCCTATACATATATATGGTTAAAAAACCGACAACATCAGCCATGCTATTTATTGTCTGCTAGTCAGTTTACCCAATAGGTTCTTCCATTTTTATTTTGCTTTAGGGCCTCACAAATCATAGCAGCAGTCTGGCCTATCCTGAGGCTTTGAAAAATCAGCAACCATTGGGATTTCTTTAGATGCTCACTTATCATTAGACCTTATTATTTCAGTAATTCTTATATGTTTTGTAGTGTTTCTTGCCTTCTGCTTTTGAGCAGTACTCAATACTAAATGCATAATTAAAGATCTTTAGTTATTTCTTTTGAAGAGTTGGGTGGTTGTTTCCATTAACATTTCATACTGTAGTCTAGAAGCATGCAGAGACTCTCTAATCTAAATGAAGAGCCTAATATACAGCCTGGCATCTGCTCGGTTGCTGTGAAAAGTAGTCTAATTTGTCTGATTGCTCAGATTTGTTTTTTTTTTTAAAGGGGAGATTTGTTCTGCCATTCATTAGGATGGGATAATGGCTGTAGTTTTTTTTTTTTTTTTTCCCAGTAGAAAGAGATTAAATTTGAGAGGGCCTGATATGCCAATTTTATTCGGCTACATATTTTGAAAAGACTGACTTCCAATCAGAAGGGATGTTGAACTCTGAAGTGGGACAAAATCTCATACAGTGTTTAGTGGAAAGAAATCAAGGGAATAGAACTAATCCAGTTATGGTATTGAGGCATTTGGTACTTGAAGAATGGTCCTACAAAAAAGGACATAGGACAAACGGAAAAATGAATATATTTTGTCTATCTCTAGATTTGAAGTTCCTCTTGGGGGGCAGGAAAAAAGGATGGGAAAGAGAAAAACCTAGACGATCCATTCATGATCCATTTTGCCTTTCAAATGACAAATATAGTGTACTTTTTTTAAGGTAATATTAAATATTTATGGGGCCTAAAAATCTTGTAAATCAGTGAAAGTTTGTCTTTTCAAAAATTGTTTGATCTTGTGTGTAAGGACCTGCCTCAGGTATCTTCTCAGGAAAACATGACTCTCGAAACAAATGGTATTTCAAAACACTTACTGAGAGAAGGGATTGCAGAAAAGTCAGGTGGACTCTGAAGATTCCCACATGAAACGTTAAGCTAATTTCCCCTGTTCAACCCCCACCCAGTGCCCCATGTCCACTAGTAGCCAAAACGATGCTGCAAAAGTGTTTGGTATTGGAGATGTAAATCAAGAGTTGGTACATTAATCTAGTGGTCTGATTTGGATTGGATCACATAGGATGGCTAATATGACTTCAGCCCAATTATTTCTATTATAGATTAAAGTGTTCTGCCTGATGATATGCTTCAATGTTTTTAAGTTATTAAAAAACTAAAACTATTTGCACAAAGAAGGCCAAAGCATATGATATGTTTGAATTTGGTAGTCCTCCCTCCTTTCTACAAAGGAGTAAAGAAGAGATATTTCAAGAATTTGATCAATATATATATATATATATATATATATATATATATATATATATATATGCAAAAAATTAAAATCTCGGGTGTTTTCCCGCGTCATGTTAAATAAGTTAGTTAAATGTTTAAAATTCTGGTTAAAATCCTAGCTTAAAATCTTCCAAAAATCCTTACAGAGCATTCTGCAAGGTCCTTTAAAACCTTACCTAAAATCCTACCAGTAACTTAAAAGTTTTTCTTTCTAGCAACGTTTCGACAGGCTCACAACCCTGTCATCTTCAGGCTCTTGTTTAGTTTAGAAGCTATGGATGTGTTGCGAGGTCGGAGCTGTCGCTTTTCTATGTTTGCTGCTGCTGACCTATGCTGGTTAGCCTGTAACTCTTGGTTAGCAGTTTTTCTTCCTGCTTCCTCATCCTGGCTGTTTGGCTACGTGTTACAGGCCTAGCTTTCTCAGGTTCTCTATTATTATCTGTCTGCTGTAGAGGGGAAAGGATTCTGGTAGGCATCCCAGCACCCTTGATTGTTAGTTGAGATGTCAGCCTGTATTCTGGCTCAATCCTCTCTCTCTCCCTATTGCTAGCCACCCTCTGCAAAGAGGGAAGAATTCTGGCAGCCCTTATAACACCACTGGTTGCTTGTTGGAATCTCTGCCTCTCTTCTGATGTTAACACTCGAGTTTCTCTCAGTGCAGGTCCCCAAATACTTGATAACCTAGAGGCATCGTCTTGTCTGTTCATATTCTGCGGCCTCTTTTAAATTTCGATGGCCTTCCTGATTATTCTTTTGTTGAGATGTTCCTCTTTCGCCACTGTTCTGGTTTTATTAAAATCAATATTGTGTCCTGTGGCCTTCATGTGTTGTACCAAAGAAGAAGTTTGCTCTTCTTTCCTCACTGCATTTTTATGTTCTTCTAAATGTACACTTATTTGTCTATTTGTCTGTCCAATATAAGATGACTGACAGGAGGCGCATGGCAGAGATTCCAACAAGCAACCAGTGGGGTTGTAAGGGCTGCCAGAATTCTTCCCAAAGCTACCCTTTGCAGAGGGTGGCTAGCAATAGGAAGAAAGAGAGGATCGAGCCAGAAGACAGGCTGACATCTCAACTAACAATCAAGGGTGCTGGGATGCCTACCAGTATCCTTTCCCCTCTACAGCAGACAGATAATAATAGAGGACCTGAGAAAGCTAGGCCTGTAACACGTAGCCAAACAACCAGGATGAGGAAGCAGGAAGAAAAACTGCTGCCCTCCAATCAGGATACAGAGTTACAGGCTAACCAGCATAGGTCAGCAGCAGCAAAGATAGAAAAGTGACAGTTCCAACCTCACATCACACCCATAGCTTCTAAACTAAACAAGAGCCTGAAGATGACAGGGGTGTGAGCCTGTCGAAACGTTGCTAGAAAGAAAAACTTTTAAGGTACTGGTAAAATTTTAGCTAAGGTTTTAAAGGACCTTGCAGAGTGCTCTGTAAGGATTTTTGGAAGATTTTAAGCTAGGATTTTAACCAGAATTTTACACATTTTAACTAATTTATTTAACATGACGCGGGAAAACACCCGAGATTTCAATTTTTTGCATATACACACCCGTGAAAACTTAAGAAGACATATAGATAGATAGATAGATAGATAGATAGATAGATAGATAGATAGATCTTTCGAGTTTTTTCCCGTGTAAAATTGGACGTGTCTTGGCGACTTTTTGACGAAGTCTCATTTGTCATCTTCAGGCTGGTGTTTTCGGCTTCATGCTTCTAGGAGAAAAGACCTACATACAAACACCCACGTAAACTTCAGAAAACACACACACACACACACACACACACACACACACACACACACACACACATATATATATATATATATATATATATATATATATATATAAAATGTTTATATATTTATATATGTATATGTATATGTATATATATATATGTATATGTATATGTATATGTATATATACACAGTATATATTCTGTTTATAAAATATCTGACTTGACATTATAGTGCTTACATCAGGGGTGTCAAACTGGTGGGCCACATCACAATACATTACATGAAGCAATCGAGAATGACACCCATGGCATACACCATCACATGTAGGATTTTGATTGGTGAAAACATTGTGCCATCTAAATTGAATGTCAAATACAAACCATCTTCTTTTATAATTTTTTTTTGTGCATCATATATCTTAGTTGGCACTTTCAAATCTCTTTTTATTTCCATTGTATTGAACAGTGAATGTCTCCAACATTCTTGGAGACTCGAGCACAGGCTGTTATGCACTGAATTGAAGCTAATTTGCCAGTTTGGAGCACAGCACCGGAGCAAAGCAGGAAAGTGAAGTGATGGTCCACTTCTAATGACACTGTCACTGCTAAATAATAGAAACTTTTCTGAATGTGTAAAAATATCTGGCACTGGTCCTAATAACCACCTTGAAAACAATGGGAGTTATATGTTTTTCTAGAAGCTATTTTTATTAACACTATAATCACTTATTAGTCTTCATACTTTTTTCTGTAGTTTTTTTTTCATTTGAAGCAACGATTTTCATCACTTTGTAAAAGTATAAAGTATTAATCTATAACACATCTGTATAAGTCCCTTGTAATATTCAACACAACAAACACAGGCTACAACTGAATGCATGATTTATTTTCGTATATTGATAAATCACAATATTTGTGGTCTGTATTATTGATGGAATTATAATTTAACTAAGGAAATTGGATTTGGTAATGTGCAGTGATCAAAAGAAAGTAGTGCCTGCCCTAGTAACAGTTGCTATGAAACCGAGCCTTAAGCAAACTGTTTGCAATGACTGTAGGATAAAATACCATATACTGTATTTTTCATAATATAAGATGCACCTTTTTACCCCCCAAAAGAGGGCGAAAAATCTGGGTGCACTTTATAGTCCAAATGTAGCCCCGTCTACCTGCAAGCCCCCACCCTTTAGACATTTTCAGGCAGTTCAAGGTGATGGGGATCTGGGTCAGGGCAGAGCCTGAGGAACAAGCCTCTTCAGGATGGTGGGTGGGGGGAATCTGCCTGGCAGCTTTGGGGAACAAGGCGGGGGCCATGGTTTGCAGCTGGTCACCCCTCTGGCAGCCCAGTGGGCAGCTCAGGCCAGACAATGGTCGCGATGACTTCACTCCCCACCAATGTGAGGAGCTGTTGCCATTGCTTAAGCCCTTTCCACACCCAGGAGCCATTACCATGGTAGTTTATTTGGAGTAAGTACCATGGAGTAGATACCATGTAAATGGCAATACCCAATTTGAATTGATCAGATATGATTCCATAAAAAAACAGATCAGTAACTGAAAATTGATTAAGAATCTCATTAGTCAGAAATACTATTCTTTCTCTTCCTCTTCTTTTTTTTAAGGTTGGCAATTAAAACTTGACAGTTGAAAAACTATCGGAAAACTCCTTTGTGCTAAGTAATATGAACAGGAAAGTGCACAGTGATAAAGCTTCAAACAGTCAGTAGAGGAAGCTTTCCAGAGGGAATTTCAGCAAAATCCTTTAAACTGAATCATCTTAGAAACCAGATACAAAAGAAGAGATAGTAGTAGAAAAAGAGTGCAATAAAGTATTTTTTGACAAGTGAAGAGGTTTAACTGGGATGAAGTTGAGGGGAACCAGTATAAGAGAAAAGCTATTGAAAGCTTATTATCTGAATAAGATTGAATTATCAAAGCATTGTTAAAAGTAAGTTTTAAACAAGCCAACATTAGAAAATTGCAAGCAGATTTCAGAACAGCTCTACTTTTTATTCTTAAACAAATTAACGTATGTGTTACCATGAATTTTAGGTCTCACTTTTAGCATTTAAAAAGGTGATATTAGCATTTTTATCATAACAGTCTATGCTTCTTTTTTAGATTTAGGAAACTGTTTTTCCTTTCAGCCAAGAAACTTTCCTTTGATGTGATACAACTAGCCTTTTCAGAAACTAAACAATAGGAGTATATTCTGAAGTTCTAGAATACATTTGCAAGCATTAAAAATTTATACTCCTGGATGAGAAAGGGATGAATTTCTCACTTCTGAGAATTTGCCACTTTTAGAATGTTATCAAGAATTAATATCTTCTATTGTTTGATTTGTAGTCTCATGATGCATTTATCATAAATATCCAATGTTGTGATTGTATATAAAAACTTGATTCCCCTCCCTTAATAAATGGGTTGGGTTTTTTTTTTTTTTTTTTGCTTTATCTGAAGTACCTATGGTTTCTCTCTCTCTCTCTCTCTCTCTCTCTCTCTCTCTCTCTCTCTCTCTCTGTGTGTGTGTGTGTGTGTGTGTGTGTGTGTGTGAAAAAACATTTTGCAAAGGTATCAAGTGTTTCTCAAATTCAGGGACAAGTTTCCTCTCAGCTACATGTTTCTTAAGCAACAAATGCATCTGTAATTTAAGACTGTATAAGTGCAATAGGTTTGGGATTGTAGGCTAACATTTAAGGTGTCTGTTAAGAGAATAGCCTTCCACATTTTATCGACTGCATTGTAACAATAGTGAATTGGTTTTCAAGGACATGATAATTCCTTTCTCAGTTTGATACAGTCTGCAGAATATGGAGTGGAAAGTAATCTGGGGTCATCAAATTACTTAGGATAAATGAGAGGAAAACTACCTACTAGTACTGACCCTTTTACCACTTCAGACCATACATTCAACAATACAAATAAAACATCTTCCTTCTTAGCAATACAATTTAACAGCTTTTAGAAACAGAAATGTGGAAATTAAAGGAGATGAGTGCAATGCCCAATTACTTTTAATCTATTAAATGTCTGTATGTTATGACTGTAATGATTTTAGGAAGCTATCAATCCTTTTTTAATGGATGACTATGTCAATCCTTCATATATCATTTTTTTTGATTAACTCTATTAAAAGTATTAACTATATACAAATCATAATTAAGATGGTAAATTTCAGCATTTTACACAATGGTGAGTTCCATTAACTCACATTTGTGTGAAAAATCCTTAGCATAAACAAATATGTTTTTCCCTGTCATGCATATTAACAAATATATGTGTTACTGAATTTGTGTTTGTGCCTGGAAACTTTACAGAACTAGACATTGGCACAGAAATAGATTTATTTTCACTTGTCATCAACAGCTGCAAAATTATGTTAAAGCAGTTGTCAAACAGCAAGCCTGCAGTTTACTTACAAGCTCCATTAAACCCACTTTAGCCCAATTTCCAAATAAAAAATGTAAAAAAAAAGTTTTAGAACTGCATTGTTATAGTTATTTATGCAACATTATGAAATATTTGAAGAATAAGGAGACAAAGCTTAGTGGGATTATTGGCTAGGTTTCAATTAGTCTGAAGAAAACATTGGTTATTAAAGAATTCTCAAAATTAAGTTCCATTGATAAATCATTTTCCAAGGTTAATGAGTAAAAAAAATGCAGCTTCCTTCATATAAAGTGAAGAGCTGCTTTTGATAATACAACCATGAACAAATTCCTTGCATGTTTTAGGATATTTTTTTCCCTGTGGACTGCTGCAGTATCAATTGATCCTGAAATCAATTATTCTCTGATTATATCTAAAATAGTAGATGCATCAAATCCAGTGGTGGGATTCATCCAGTTCGTACCATTTCGGGAGAACCGGTTGTTAACTTTCTGAGCAGTTTGGTGAACTGGTTGTTGGAAGAAATCATTAGGGCAGAGAACCGGTTGTTAAATTATTTGAATCCCACCACTGATCAAATCAATTCAAAGAATTAATAGTGTTTAACAAGCATGGCATTTTTAAATATAGTTTTAATTTCTGGAATTATTTGACTGCCATATTTTCCCAATTATATGTATCTTTCATTGCATTTCATATTTCCAATTCTTTCTTTGCCCCTTGGATTATTTTTAAAGCTATTCTCTTTATTACTCAGGTTATTTGTGAATATGACATTTTGAGTTAGTAATGCTGGTGCTTTATTTCATACTATTAAATAGTTAAATTGAGTCAAGATGAACTCCATGAGTTAAGTTAAGACAGAAATAAAAACCTCCTGCTGAAATGAAGGCTGCATTTCAAAGTCCCAAATTCCATTTAAAGATTTGTTTGCACAGATACATCTTTTTTATTAATTGGCATTATTAATATGTAAGGACAAAATTAGTAAGTCAAAATGCAATATTTAGCTATAAAAATGCTCTAAATACTGCCAAATAAAATGCAACAAACAGAGGTTTTGAGTTTTAAAATATAATTCCAATTCCATTACATATCATTGCCTCTGTAAGTAAAATATATGGTTACTCTTCTAAAGTATCTCATCAAAGTATCCTTACCAACATCTCAACACCTTCCCTAACAATTGTTTAATACAGCTGATCCAGTGAAGACTCAAGAATAGCAGCACCCAGGCCTCCTTCAAGGCAGCAAGGCTACCCATTTCCCTCACCCCCAACAGTAAACCCAAGATTAAAGCATCAACCCAACTACCTGTCACCTTCCAGGCAGCCTTTACAATCACGAGAAACAGATTAGTAAATAGATAGTCCAGTTATTTATTCATTTATTTACCATATTTATATAGTTGCTTGTCCATGTAGTGACTCTTGGCAGTGTACATATAAAGCAGTTCAAATGCATAAAAATTTTAAAAGATTAAATTAAAAAGATTAAGAAAGGTTAAAAACAAAATGGCATAAAAGCATATAAGAAGTGCATTCAATTAACCATCATATAATCATATAACAGGCTCTTTGAGCTGGCAAAACCTTGTTTTAGGGGCTTTCCAGAAGGCTAACAAGACTGGGGCCATCCTTACCTTGGGGAGAATTATGGAATTGAGACCATGAATGGAAGATCTTGTCCATCTTCTCAGGAGGTTCAAATTCAATCCATTTAACTATACAAGAACTTGCTTCTATCACTTTCTCATGATTTCCTGGTCATAGTTCAGCTCCATGAGAATCTGAATTCTTCCATGGTTTCCCAGAAAGTAAAAGGAAAGGAGAGGAAAAATACTTGTAACCTTGCTGTTAATGTTGCCCTACAATAAAGATACTGTTAGTACTCATGGTTGTGCTTCTTATCTAAGTATCATGAAAAGTTCTATCTGCAGAAAAATTATAATCTCTTCTCCACCAAGTGTATCTCTGTGGAACTTTTTACTTTGTCAATAGGAGAAACTAAAACTTCTCTAGCAATTAAAGTTTCTCCATCCTATCTCAAGTAGCCTATCAACCTCATAGAACAACTTTGAAAAGCTAAGTATTTCTATCACTAACCACAAGCCAATGTGAGGAAATCCTCTCCCTCCAGCCAACACAAATCTGCTGTCTTCCTTGCTCCTCTCCCATTTTCGGCTTTTTCCTGAGCAACCCATTTGCAGAAAAAAAGTCCCTGTGCAGGGTTCTTATAGGGGCCCATGGCTCGTCCCTTACCAATGAGGCTGCAGGAGCTGGAACCCCTTGACCCACCAGTGGGATCAAAAGTCCCTCTTTGCTTCCATCTGGTGGCCTTTTAAGGAACTGCCATGGCTGGCACAAAACACCTAACAGGCCATACAAAGAATTTTCCACAAGTTTCAATAAAATATATGCCAAAACATTTTACTTAAGAACTTTCTGAAAAGAGTCCTTCAAATGGTTGCTGTGATACAATTTTAAGAAACCACACAACACTGGGATATTCTGTCTCATTTGTATAAAAGTAATGAGAACTGACTTATGTTTGGACTTTATAAATATGATATTCTGAATTCGTTTTCTTCAAATCATTTAGGCATTTTTCTCCATTAATGTTAATAAAAATGTTTTCCAATCTCCAAGCAGATTGTTTACTATGTTATTAATATATTTTAGTAAAATGCTTAGTAGAAAAGGACCCTTCACTCTTTTCACTGTATATCTAATGCTAAGGCTATTTTTTTCTCAATACATCCAAGATTTTTCAATAAATTCCCTTAGCATCAGGGGAAATAAGATTGCTTTCAATGGGATAGCAAAGAAAATACACTAGGCAAGTCAAACCCTCAAACTCTATTGCTGATGAAAAGTAGTGCATTCTAAATCTTATTCATTATTAAATCCATCCAATTCAGATAGAAAAAAAAGTATGTGTATACACACATTCAGAGAGGCAACCCATATACAACCACCTCAATGAGATCATCTCAGACACACAGATAAGGATAGCTCATGGATCATATATTTACAGACTCCCAAATAGTTCCTGGGGAAAAATGTACATCCACATATATTTGTATATGTTGTTTCGCAGGTGGAAAAAATAGATGTCTTCTGTGAATACTGTAGTTTCCCTACCATGTTTGGTTATACAAAAATTCTGCCATATGCTATTTATGTACAATTCTAAAGTCATAATCTTCAATAGTTTCTTTCCTGCATTTTTACATGTTTTTTCCCGTCATTTTTTTGTAAGGATGGAGCAAATGTATTTTTAAATAGCAGTGTTTAATAAAAGAATTGTCTCAATGCAAACTTTCTTTCAAGATGCCTTTTGAAAAAAGATGTAATACTATTCCTAATCTCTGAATATGCTTAATAAATACAATATAGAAAATAAAACAATATGATCATTAGCAAATAGACTGTACAAATTATGCTAAATTTAAATAACATTTTGCAATGTGACTCTGATATAAAGAGATAAAAATACATAGTTATGGATAAATATTAAAAATTAAAACTTTGTTGCTCAGACTGCATTTACTATTTTACTTTTGAAATACAAAGTTCTCACCTATGTCATTTTGTTACTGGAGTTGAAATAATGCAATATATCCCCTTATGGCATTAGTGAATATAGAATACAGAGTGCTGTATATGTGTAATCTACCATAGCATTTAATGTCTTCATTCATGTCTTCCTAACAAATCCACTCTTTTTGAGATACTATTTTGTACATGTGTATTAATAATACACGAAATAAGGACAAGCAGCACCAAATGATGCAATTATATGGATGAATATTTTTGTGTCATTTTCTACCAACAAGCATGTGAACTACTGAAACATGGTATAAGTACTTTTTTCAATCATCTGGTTTTATGGGGGGAAACATTTCTTTGAAAATATAGCCAGGTTTCTGTATTGGCTTTCTAAATGCATGCTTTCTTTGCTTTCCTTATTTTTTTTTTCTAAATCCCTCGCTGAAATTAACAGTGTACCATTTTTCCTCTATATAGTAACAGCATTTCATGTGGCAATGAATTGCAATCTGCACTTTGACTGATGCAGTACATTTTATATTTAGTTTTCATTTACTCTGCAGAATGGGAAATAAACACTCACTGAGCATATCTTTTCTCTTTTTTTTTCTTGTACAAATTCTTTTTGTGGCTATGCTTCTATATAATCAAAGGAAAAATATTTCTTTGGAAACAGGCAGGACGACTTCTTGCCACCCTAATGAGATGCCTAAGAGCAAAGGTTGGGATAGCTGAATCATGGACAACTGTTCAATTTCTGTAAGCGTAGGCTGTGAAGTGCTTCATTAGTTCACCTGTTCTGAAAAACACTGAACTATAAACCACATTTTGGGGGAAACATTTCAAATGTCTGTGTTCTGAAGCTGATATGCATCTTACAAATATGTGTAAATAGTCATACAAAACTTCTAACAGCTTAACCATTAACAATGCCAGTTAGAATCAATGCTACATTTTGTACCAATCACTTAACTTAACCCTGATTTAAATATACTGGCAAACCATGTCTACAGTCTTTAGGATTAAGCTCAAATGTTCCTACTTAAGACCCATAATGCTCAGCTCTCTGGAAAAGACCCCAATACTGGGAATAATAATATGAAATAATGAAATGAAATAGAATAGAATAGAATAGAATAGAATAGAATAGAATAGAATAGAATAGAATAGAATAGAATAATAGAATAGAATAGAATAGAATAGAATAGAATAGAATAGAATAGAATAGAATAACAGAGTTAGAAAGGACCTTGGAGGTCTTCTTGTCCAACCCCCTGCCCAGGCAGGAAACCCTACACCACTTCAGACAAATTGGTATCCAACATCTTAAAAATTTCCAGTGTTGGAGCATTCACAACTTCTTCAGGCAGGTTGTTCCACTGATTAATTGTTCTAAGTGTCAGGAAATTTCTCCTTAGTTCTAAGTTGCTTCTCTCCTTGATTAGTTTCCACCCATTGCTTCTTGTTCTACCCTCAGGTGCTTTGAAGAATAGTTTGACCCCCTTCTTCTTTGTGGCAACCCCTGAGATATTGAAACACTGCTATCATGTCTCCCCTAGTCCTTCTTTTCATTAAACTAGACATATCCAGTTCCTGAAACTGTTCTTCATATGTTTTAGCCTCCAGTCCCCTAATCATCTTTGTTGCTCTTCTCTGCACTCTTTCTAGAGTCTCAACATCTTTTTTACATCGTGGCAACCAAAACTAAATGCAATATTCCAAGTGTGGCCTTACCAAGGCATTATAAAGTGGTATTAACACTTACGTGATCTTGATTCTATCCCTCTGTTTATGCAGCCCAGAACTGTGTTGGCTTTTTTGGCAGCTGCTTCACACTGCTGGCTCATATCTAAATGGTTGTCCACTAGGACTCCAAGATCCGTCTCACAGTTACTACTATTGAGCAAGGTACCACATATATGGTACCCGTGCACTTTGTTTTTCTTCCCTAAATGTAGAACCTTGCTTTTTTCACTGTTGAATGTCATTTTGTTAGATAACGCCCAATGTTCAAGTCTGTCAAGATCCTTCTGTATCTTAAATCTATCTTCTGGAGTGTTGGCTATTCCTGCCAGCTTGGTGTCATATGCAAATTTGATGAGTTCCCCATCTATCCCCTCATCCAAGTCATTGATGAAGATGTTGAAATGAAATGAATGAAAGGAAGTGAAAGGAAAGGAAAGGAAAGGAAAGGAAAGGAAAGGAAAGGAAAGGAAAGGAAAGGAAAGGAAAGGTAAGGTAAGGTAAGGTAAGGTAAGGTAAGGTAAGGTAAGGTAAGGTTAGGTTGATGGACTGTTACAGCAGCAATGAATGCAACATTGGAAGATCTGAAAGAACAGGATAGGATATAGAGAAAATCTATTTATGTGATCACTACAAAATAAAAATAACTTAATGGCATATAATCAATCAATCAATTAATCAACCAATTTCTGTAGGAACGTCATTTTAATGCAGCATTCTTTACCATTATATTTATAATCTAAAGGGAATCAACTGATATCAAATAGGAAGCAACTAATGAAATCTGGTCCACAAAATTCCAGGAGCATTCTTAGAATTACCTCAGATCCCAATGCTGATCATCCATGAACTAAGACGAGCTGACATACTGTATAGGAGGACATTATTAAATAATAGTCTTATATCAAATCTTGATTATAAAAACTCAAGTCATTGAAACACTTATATAGAAACCTGATGAAATTTTGGAATTGTTTTCCAACCTTTTTCTTGTAGAAATGTCAGGCCCAAGCTTTAAAATGTTGCAGTGAAATTCAATAGAATCCAATTCTTTATTTGTTTACAGCTAATAAATAGAATATTTCCAAACTAAGGCTATAACTTTATAACATAATAAATATACCCTGAGAAATTCTATGATCGTGTCTCCTGTGTCTCTTTCTCCCTCTCCCATCCAGCATGGGACTGTACAGTTTCTTAATAGTGTCTCATCCCTGGAAACCATGGTATGCTGATCAGAATTCCCTTTCTTCTTCTCCAGGCGCACATTCCATCACATCAGAGATGGTAGAGCTACACATCTAGAAGAGGGACAAAGCAAGGGCTCTTCTTCATAGCAGTACTGTTTTGCAGAAGAGTATTGTTTCCTATATATCAGTTGACAATTTAGTTCATCCATATAGCTATACTTCAGATTAGTATTCTGTCTCAGAAATAAGAAGCAGTGATGGGGAATGCCTCTTTCGCTGTTAGTTAGTGAAAGACCTGTGAGCAGTGGTGTATTAAGCAGACTAAGCACGTGCTTGGGGCATCAGGCTCAAGGGGGCATCACAAAGTTTTATGTAGCCTAAACTTGGTTTCGTTTGTATAAAGGAGGGGGACACCAAGATTTGTCAGTGTTTAAGGCACCAATCAGCTTTAATATGCCTGTGAGATCCTAATCTGTGGAATCATAAAACTGATACTAAAGGAACTATTAGCTATCAATTCTGTCTGATTCTGATTCTGTCAGAAGAATCCAGAGGTTATGGTTAACAAAAGGTCAGGATGATGGCTCCTTGCAATTAAAATTCTGCCTACTTTCTATGTGCATTAAAATGGTATCACACACTTAGAAAAAAAAATGGTATGAGTTTAAATCCAATCATTGTGGCCACAATTTTAATACAACTATTTTAGAAGATACTTCAAATGCGGGGATATCAAACTATATATCTGCTTGAATATAGAATGATTTTATGGGATGGGGTTAAGATGGAAAATGTTAGGCAATTCAGGCTGGTAAAAATGCTTTTCCTAGTTTTCTATACAACAAGCTTGTCCCCTTCAATCATTGCATACATATCTGGCTCTGCTTGAGACTTGTGTGTCCCCAAGAGTTAATAACATGAGTTTCTAGCACTGTGAAAAGTGGAAGACACCTAGATAATGCCTAAGCAGATATATAAGCATCCCAAAAGTTGGTACCCTTCCTCCTGCTAATGGAGTCATTGTAGAAATTGTAACCCAAATCTTGGATGTTCATATCATGTTGCTCTCAGGGTACCTCTGCTTCAATCTGTTAGCACATCTGGATGTCTACTATAACATGACATGAATTCGGAAGAGGGTAGCTCCTATCCATTCTGACCTTTGTCTTTATATCTCTAGGTTGCCTATAAAGAAAAGTAGGGTGAAGTAATGTTTATTCCTTTTTCTCACTCATCATTGGGTTCTTGCGTGGCCTCATATATCACAATGTAAATGAATAGTATGTTTTTTGGAACAATAGGAGTGGAAACATTAATAAAAGCAAACTTCCTTGAAGCTTGAAGCTCCCCTTGATCAGCATATTCTAAACTAATTCTTTCCTTTGACTATCCCACCATTATTTAACCTATCCCATGGATGGCACTTTTGTGTGAAGTTTCTAGAGGGAACCCAACATTGCTTTTTCAAGAGGAAACTGAACTTTCTGGTCCAGAAAGTCCAATTGCTTCTTGAGAAAGCACCTTTGGTACAATCATGACCCGAATGACTGAGAATCTCCATAGACACCTTTCTAGAGGGAAAATAATTTGTATATACTTAGTAGTGTTATTCATGATGAGAACAGTTTTATTTTCGGAAAATATTCTTTGGATACACAGTAGAATGACCATAGAACCTTTCTGCAATTAATTATAGGACCCTCTTTTTTTGTTCCAGCCTTTCTTGAAAAAAATGCCATTGTTTTAAGGAGCTGACTCAGCATGGAAAAATAGAAGTCTGCTTTAATGAATAGCAGACATACACCTGTACACCAAAGCAGTTCTTCCAAATCATTGCTGAAGCCAGTGTTGCTCTGATAGCAAGTTTGAAACTATTGAAGCAATGCATCACATTGTAATAAAGCAGGCAGTAAATATAATTATTTAGCTGGTATTTTGAACAGGAAGCACGACTGGCCAGTCAGTTGGGAAATAGTTTGCCTATAAAAGCACAGATTAGGAAGGCTCATGAAACTTGTCTTGTCTTGCTCAGCCTCTTGTTTTCTCATCAAAGCTCAGATCTTGATAAATTATCCCTGTCTTTTGCATCATGAAAATAAAAGGAGTTGTGTACCATACTTAACAATAGTGTTGAGACTACAGATGATTCCTGTAACAATACTGTTGGAAAATGCAGAAAGAAATTTCTTTCTTAGAATGCAAACCAGCCTCCTCCATCTTTTTATATCCTGTAGGCTAAGTTTAAACATGTAGCACTATAGTTTAGTCTCTTTATGAAAGAAATAGAAGTCTTGAAAGAGAAAAGTTTATACTGTACTCTAGCTACAAAAAGAGTTTGAGGAAGGAAAAGATGTTAGAACTTTAAAAATACCCTTGCAGACTATTATAGTAGTAAAACAAAATTGTTTATGAATTATAATTAGTGAAGAAAAAAAAAACCAAAATGTAAGCTTTCCTAATAAAATAGGTAACTTAATGATCAGAGTACATTTTCCAATCTTAACATGATGAATGGGAAGGAAGAACGCAGGAAGAAAAAAGTGAGAGAAATATTTTATTACCGTACAGCCTTATAGATATCATATAAATGTTTTTCTTAAGGGCTCTGAAAATGCAGGAAAAGTACATACCGGGATGTATGTGTGTGTGTGTGTGTGTGTGTGTGTAGGTATATATATACACACACACAAACCACACACACACACACACACACACACACACAAACACACACACAAACACACACATATATGCTAGAAAGTCTGTTATAAAGTTAAAATGTAAACATGATTTGAGAAGCTCAATACAACTGTAATACTAATAAATGTCAATAATACTGCGGTTAAACTATGAAAGACAAATGGATTATTAATGGCTCCTATGATTATAAAATATATTTTAAAAAGAAGGACCAGAAGAGTAAATTATAGTCCTGGTCAATAAATCGACCGGATTAATACTGATTTACATATCTTGAATACAATTTATGCTTATTTCTAAAATTGGGTTGATGTCCATGTATAAGCAACTCTTCTTACTAAGCAGAAGATCGATGATATAACTTTTATTAGATCTTCAGTGTAGATACAAATTAATTATTTTTCAGCATCATCTGTCTTCTTGGTCAGTCTAAATTCACCTTAGTCCTTGGAGTTCCCTATTTCAATGTTTCCGTGTAATTTGATTAATCGTAAGCTTTCTTTCATAATTTGGATACCAAACTAAGTTCATCAGTTGTAATATATTCATATAATTTGAGATTTTAAGCTAAAATGGTTTCTATATATATAAATATATATATAGTAAAACATAACATAATAAATCAACATAAAATATATATTTTAAAAAAAGATATGTCTTCATATACATTAATTGCTTCTGATCTTTCAGAGGTTGAACTGGGGGACAGATTGTATTTCTCAGTTATAGAAACAATGAAATATAATCTATAATGAAGGGTAAACAACCTTAAAGAAATGACATTTGCAGGACACCATACAACAAATATAAAGTTGCTGTAACCTTACTTCAGATAGTTGAATCACAACAATAGTATAATTTTTGGCCAATTGACAGGTATAGGATCCATAATTCAACAAATTTGGAGAATGTACAAAGGACACGTTCAGTCTCTTTCCAAAGGTTAGAGGAAATGGTTTTATTTTTTGTAAAAAGACAAAGTTGGAAGATCTGTGGCTTTCCAGATACCACTGAAATATATTTCCAGTTTTTTTCACTATTGCTCATGGCAGCTGGAGCATCATTATGACACAACAACACATGAAGCTTCTGCTTTAAGGATGAAAACAACTTTGGTCTCTTTCCAACTGAAAACCAAATGTTTAGAAGCAATTACTTTATTAATGTTTTTGTTTTGTTCTTCTATTATATTTGTATACTGCCTTTTTTCTACCCAGAAGTCTACTATAAACAGCCAGCGAGCCACAAGGGAAACAAAAAGAAAAAAAAGGAGAAAAAAACCCCACCAAGAAAATCATTATTTCTTTGTTTGCCCAAGGTATTTGGGGAGCTGGTGACATATCTCAGTGCAAAACATTATTCCAGCTGATGACAGCGCAGCCAAGGCTATAAACTAAAGTGATGTAATTTGAGCTGGAAGGAAAACTAAACAAGAAGTATAAAAAACTTTCAGACTATGAACAAAAGTTGGAAAACAGGAATTTAGCTGCATTATTAAGGGATTGGGAAGCTAGTGCATGAAAATTTCCAAATAATTTCTTATGTTCACTGTAATACTTTGAAGGATTTTGTTTTTCTCCTCTGAAATTGCATGTAAAGAAATTGCATGCTTGTTTTTTTACAACATTTAAAGCTAAAATGTAGTCCTAATAAACGAAATTGCTTCCTTTCCTTTTTAATATTAAGAATTTAACAATGCTGTTATTAAAAGACTGATACCTAAGGACAAATAGCTGGCATTAACATCTTTAGAAATTAAATGAAGAAAATTAAGAATGATAGCAATTAATAATGAGTTTAGCATTGTGCTGAAAATTTATTTTCCTTATGTAGCTATTGTCCTTAAGTCTGATGGGAGAGACATTGTTTTTATTATTTTTTACTACAAAAATACTACATTTTTTGATGAAATTCTCATAAATTGATTTTAGAGTTCTTATATCTCATTAGTATATTTAATTAATTGATTATGTGCCATCGTCATAATTGACTCTTGATGATGACATAGACAGACCTTCTGCAGGATGATCCATCCCAAATGTGGCTGTTCAGGTCCTCCAAGGGTAAAGCCAATCAAAACCATTCCTCTTGCTGCTAATCATTATTTTTCTCTTTTTATATCTTTCTCAGCATAAGAGAGGGATGTATGTTGCAGAATGTATCCAAAATTATAATAATTTAAGCCTGGCAATTTCTGCTTTGATTTGTTTTTATAATTTTTATTAAAGATTTTAATTACAGTACAAAAAACAAACAATATAACAAAACATGAGAAAAAAGGAATATAAAGAATAAAAAAAGAAAAAAAGAAAGATAAAGAAAAAGAATAAGTGTGAAAGAAGATGGATTATCAGAATATTTGTATCCTTACAGTGGATGAAGAGTTTTTAGATTTATTTATACTAGTAGTAATGAAGATTGGATGTCACTTTAAACAAGTGACTTCCAGTCTTCATCACAACTAGTAAAAACAAATCTTATAACTCTTCACCCCTATAAGGTTACAAATCTTCCCATAACCCATCTTCTTCTCATAACCCATTTCTTATCTATATGCAAATCCATAAATCAGTAGCTTTTCAGCCCTGTCAACAAAAGGTCCATAAAGGATTCCCAGAACTTTATAAAATACTAGCTGTACCCGGCCACTGTTGCCCAGTCTGGTGCTTCCGCTGGGCTAAAAGAGCGAGGCTGAAGTTCCAAACTCTCCACAAACATTTGGTGGGCGTGGCCAACTCGACATCACTCACTTTCATCAGTCATATGACAGCTCCCGAGTCACGCCTACACAGCTGGTGATTAGGACAGAGAACCGGTTGCTAAAAAACAATGGGAACCACAAAATCCTCCCTCTCTGTCTCCCCCTCTCTCTTTGTATCTCTCTATGTCTCTCTCTCTCCCCCGTCTGTATCTATGTCTCTCTCTCCCCCCCTCTGTATCTATGTGTCTCTCTCCCCCTCTCTCTGTATCTCTCTCTGTCTCTGTCTCTCTCCCCCCTCTGTATCTCTCTATGTCTCTCTCTACCCCGCTCTGTATCTCTCTATGTCTCTCTCTCTCCCCCTCTCTCTGTATCTCTCTGTCTCTCTCTCTCCTCCCTCTGTATCTCTCTCTGTCTCTCTTTCTCCCACCCTCTTTCTCTGTATATCTGTATGTGTCTTCCCCCCCCCCAGTCTCTCTGTATTTCTCTATATATCTCTCTCCCTCCCTCTCTGTTTATCTCTGTCTTTGGCCCGGCCTCTTCTGCATCCCCTGCCATCGCCCTTATTTATTTTATTTATTTATTAATTTAATTTGTATACCGCCCTTCTCCCAGAAGGGACTCAGGGTGGTGAACAGCCAAAATTAAAAAACATACAAATACAAAAGTTAAGATAATTAAAAAGAATTAAATCACTAGCTTCCCAATTTAAAACCCCCAAATCCATAAAATTTAAAATCCCAATTTAAAATCCATTTAGGCTAGGCCGGCTTGATGGAATAAAAACGTCTTCAGGGCTTTACGGAAGGTCCGGAGGTCCAGGATCAATCGTATTCCAGGAGGCAGCTCATTCCACAGGGCGGGTGCCCCCACAAAGAAGGCTCTCTCCCGCCAGCCGACATTGCCTGACCGACGGCACCCTGAGGAGGCCCTCTCTGTGAGAGCGTATTGGCCGGTGGGAGGTTATCGGTAGCAGCAGGTGGTCTCGCAAATACCCTGGCCCTAAGCCATGGAGCGCTTTAAAGATGAGAACCAACACCTTAAAGTGCACCCAGAAGACCACCGGAAGCTAATGCAGCTCGCGCAGGAGAGGTGTTACGTGGGAGTGCCACTTCGCTCCCACAATCACCCGCGCGGCCACATTCTGCACCAGCTGGAGCCTCTGGGTGCTCCTCAGGGGGAGCCCCATGTAGAGAGCATTGCAGTAGTCCAGGCGTGACGTGACCAAGGCATGAGTGACTGTGCACAAGGAGTCCCGATCCAGAAAGGGGCGCAATTGGCATATCAGGCAAACCTGATAAAAAGCCCCCCTGGCCACGGCCATCATATGCTCTTCTAAAGACAGCCGTGTGTCCAGGAGGATGCCCAAGTTGCGAGCCCCCTCTGTGGGGGTCAGTGACTCGCCCCCAATAGCCAGCGATGGCACCAGCTGGCTATACTGGGACGCCGACAGCCACAGCCACTCGGTCTTGGAAGGGTTGAGCCGAAGCCTTTTCCTCCCCATCCAGACCCGCACGGCCTCCAGACACTGGGACATCACTTCGAGGGCATCATTGGGATGGTCTGGGGTGGAGATGTACAGCTGAGTATCATCAGCGTACAGATGGCATCGCACCCCAAAACCACGGATGATCTCACCCAGCGGCTTCACATAAATGTTGAACAGGAGCGGCAAGAGGACTGACCCTTGCGGCACCCCGCAAGCAAGGCGCCTGGAGGTCGACCTCTGCCCCCCTGCCAACACAGACTGTGACTGGTCAGAGAGATAGGAGGAGAACCACCCCAACACGGTGCCTCCCGCCCCCAATCCCTCCAGCCGGCGCAGCATGATACCATGGTCGATGGTATCAAAAGCCGCTGAGAGATCTAACAGGACCAGAACAGAGGAACAACCCCTGTCCCGAGCCCTCCAGAGATCATCCACCAATGCGACCAATGCCGTCTCCGTGCTGTACCCAGGCCTTTTCAGCTTACCTTACCTTTTCAGGCCAGGCCTTTGCGCCTCTCCACACCACAGCATGTTATGTTAACAATATATTTGTTTCTACTCTCCTAACTATCTTAAGCTAGAGCCCATTACTTTAATTTACAACTATTTATATTTTATAAAATTATTTTATAAAATTATGAATTTCTATATCTAAGTTTCTATTGCCATGTTTGTAGCACTATATTTTTCTTATCTGGTTTTGAGCTCTTTAAATCTTTCCAATCGAATCCAATCAATCTTTAATACAGATAGTCCTTAATTTACAACCACAACTGAAACCAAAATCTACGTTGCTAAGTGAAAAATTTCTTAAGTGAGTTTTGCCCCATTTTACCACTTTCTTTGGTTGCCACATTTGTTAAGTGAATCACAGCAGTTGTTAAATTAGTAACCCTGTTAAGTGAATCTGGTTTCTCCATTGACTTTGCTTGTCAGAAGGTTGCAAAAAGTGATCACAAGACCCAGGAACAGTGCAACCGTCATAAATGTAAGTCAGTTGTCAAGCAGATGAATGTAAACCACATAACCATGGGGATGCTGCAATGGTCATAAGCATGAAAAATGGTAATAAGTCACTTTTTTCAATACTGTTGTAACTTCGAATGGTTAGTAAGTGAATTGTTGCAAGTCGAGGACTACCTGAGTCTTCTGTATCTGGACTGCTGATATTTTTTTGTTGATATATTTTGGAATTATACCTAGTGAATTTAATTTTCGAAATTCATGTGATAAAATGTTCAATTTTTTTATGGCATTGCCAAGATTTGTTACTAAGTGATTTATCTATCCTGGAAATTATTGATGGAGTGACATTTCATAACCAGTCTGCTTTTCACCAAAATTCCCTTCATCTGTGCTTCCTATAAGTATTCAGGTATATATGTGCAAATGCCCATTTTTAGACATTTCATTCAGTAAAAACACAACTGCAGCTGTGGTGTAGTATGTTTCCTCAGAGAACAGAGCAACAATTTTTACAGCATTTTTAAACATGTAAATGTATGTGCTACCTGAGTCTTCTGTATCTGGACTGCTGATATTTTTTTGTTGATATTTTTTGGAATTATACATATTGAAAAATTTGTGATTTAATTTTCAAAATTCATGTGGTAAAATGTTCATTTCTTTTTCATGGCATTGCCAAGATTTGTTACTAACAAATTGGTGTGTTGGTTTTACGTCCAGCAGTTGGCGCTGTTTTTCAATGTTTGTCAATGTTTGTCAATGTCTTTCAATGTTTTCCAATGTTTTTCATGTTTTTACATGTCACAGGTGTGACATGTATATAATATAGGTATATAAAAACACGCCTGTAGTCGAATGCAACGTTGTGTCAAAATTTGAAAGCAATCGATGAGGAACTTTTGGAGATGTGCGGTTATGTACAAACAGACCTTTACATTTTTATTTATATAGCTATATGGAATTGTAACAATCAAACAAACCTTCCCTTTCATTCTAACAATCTTGCTTGTAATTTATTCAGATGTTGTAGGATTTGGTCTTTCTTTAATTTTTCTTGTAGCTACCTTCAGACTTTAGCAAATTTCTTTTCTTTGAAACCTCTCTAGACAAGGAAAGGATGGGGAATCTTGTCACACATGCTCCAGATAGATGTTCTTCATGAGGATCCTGCAGGACAGCAATTTCCCATGGGTCTGAGTCCAAAATATGAAGGGCCACCCATTATGTTCACAAATGCAGCACTGCCTCTGAAAGACACTGAATTTGCTAATCTCCCTTTCTACTCACTTTCAGAAATTGTTTCTTTAGGAGTCTAAGTCTATTAGAAGTTTTTAGAATGGCAGACTTGAAAAACCATCTGGTGAGTTCATTCTTGATTTTTTAATATATATATATATATATATATATATATATAAATTTAAGAATTTAAAGAATTAGAAATAAATGACAAACAGCTAACTAAGATTGCAATCTATGAACATTAAAAACAAATTAAGGGCCCATTGAGACTTTTAGTACAAAATATTGGAAATAATTAAATAAAACAAACCACATTTCACAAGAACCAGAATGTTTTGTCTCTTTTAAGTCAAAACAGAAATTTGAAACTTTGTGATTTCAGAAATTGGACCCTAGAGTTGACTAAAGATCCCAGGAAGAAAAGAAAAAGAGGAAAAAGAATTGTAAATATCTTTGGTTTTCAGGTAGTGTGAGGATTTACAAAATGACACAAATGTTTTAACATTAGAAATATTTCATTTTCAACATTAGAAAGATTGTCAATGAAAACAAGAAATTAGCATCAATAATATCAGAAGGATATTGCTTCTATAGACTATTTCAAAATCTGATGCAGAAACACTAGAACCAGAAATTATGGATAATTAAAGAAAAACATAGATTATAAAATAGAGACAGCAATTAAAGTAGAATTGCAAATGACAAGCTAAGATACTGATATGTACTTTTTTCCTGACTACACAAAAGAAATTGATTAGTTTTGAAAATCAAAGTGAAAATACAAAAAAGTATAGATTACAAGATAGAGATGGGGCAGTTGAAGTGGAATTACAAATAGCAAGCAATGAAAATTACAAGTTTTTTTTCTTTCCTTTTACTGGATATACAAAAGAAGCTGGTTAAAGATTTGAAAATCAAAGTGGAAATACAAATGACATACCAAGACAATGATGACAATGACTTGGATAATGACATTTTCCTGTCATTTTTTTACAAGAGTTAGACATTTCTGCTCTGGGAATTTTGCTTTCAAATCCATTGTATTCTCATTTTTTTTTCTGACCCACAGATCAAAAATGTAATGTAAACAAAAATGTAATATCCATTATATCCTGTTTCTTCAGTCCAACAAATTATGTATGAATTTGTAGGAAAAAATGCATTGGAAAAGAAGAGAAAGGAGCTTAATGAAAGTTGATGAAGATGCAGCATGGAGAATGAAAATTCTGCAATCAAATCTGAAAGGTAAATCATTTAGAAATGGTCTCCTCTTATGTCAGAATTAAAATTATAATTATGAAAAAAGATTCACACACACACAAACAAACAAAAATATAGTAGAATCTGTTTTAAAAATGTTCAAGTTTTATGAATCAGTTTTAAGTATGTATTATAATTTTAAATTTCAGAAACATTTGGAAATAGTTCTGAATACTTTTTCTACCACATTTGTTTTTCTTCTTGCCTAATGTTTCTAATGTTCCATCTGGCAACATAACTGGTTGACTTATGTAGCTGTCTTGAAACAATTTGTCTTCATCTAAATAATGGTAGTGGAAACAAAGTATAATTTACAATATGCTGGTTTGCTTTTTAAGACTATATATTGATACACAAACACGTACATGCTTCTTTCATCTTACCACTCAATTGTAATCAAATTCTCAATTTAATCAAATTCTTATACCAACAGGATCTAGCAATTATTTCTTCCTTACTTGAAATATTCCATATCTTGTAACGTGTGAAAAAACAT